>NC_089195.1:34555463-34665463 GCF_963930695.1 Labrus bergylta
TAAAATAGTGTATGTGAGAGGTAAACTAGTGTGTGTGAGAGGTAAAACAGTGTATGTGAGAGGTATGTTTTGTGTATGTGAGAGGTAAAACAGTGTGTGTGAGAGGCAAAACAGTATGTGTGAGAGGTAAAACAGTGTGTGTGAGAGGTAAAACAGTGAATGTGAGAGGTATGTTTTGTGTATGTGAGAGGTAAAACAGTATGTGTGAGAGGTAAAACAGTGTATGTGAGAGGTAAAACAGTGTGTGTGAGAGGTAAAAGAGTGTGTGTGAGAGGTAAAACAGTGTATGTAACAGGTAAAACAGTGTATGTGAGAGGTAAAACACTGTATGTGAGAGGTATGTTTTGTGTATGTGACAGGTAAAACAGTGTATGTGAGAGGTAAAACAGTGTATGTGACAGGTAAAACAGTGTATGTGAGAGGTAAAACAGTGTATGTGACAGGTAAAACAGTGTGTGTGAGAGGTAAAACAGTGTATGAGAGGTATGATTTGTGTATGTGAGAGGTAAAAGAGTGTATGTGAGAGGTAAAACAGTGTATGTGAGAGGTAAAACAATGTGTGTGAGAGGTATGATTTGTGTATGTGAGAGGTAAAACAGTGTATGTGAGAGGTATGTTTTGTGTATGAGAGGTAAAACAGTGTGTGTAAGAGGTAAAACAGTGTATGTGAGAGTTAAAACAGTGTGTGCGAGAGGTAAAACAGTGTATGTGAGAGGTATGTTTTGTGTATGTGAGAGGTAAAACAGTGTGTGTGAGAGGTAAAACAGTGTGTGTGAGAGGTAAAACAGTGTATGTGAGAGGTAGAACAGTGTATGCGAGAGGTAAAACAATGTGTGTGAGAGGTGTGATTTGTGTATGTGAGAGGTAAAACAGTGTGTGAGAGGTAAAACAGTGTATGTGACAGGTAAAACAGTGTATGTGAGAGGTAAAACAATGTATGTGACAGGTAAAACAGTGTGTGTGAGAGGTAAAACAGTGTATGTGACAGGTAAAACAGTGTATGTGAGAGGTAAAACAGTGTGTGTGACAGGTAAAACAGTGTATGTGAGAGGTAAAACAGTGTGTGTCAGAAGTAAAACAGTGTATGAGAGGTATGTTTTGTGTATGTGAGAGGTAAAACAATGTGTGTAAGAGGTAAAACAGTGTATGTGAGAGGTAAAACAGTGTGTGTGAGAGGTAAAACCGTGTATGTGAGAGGTATGTTTTGTGCATGTGAGAGGTAAAACAGTGTGTGTGAGAGGTAAAACAGTGGGTGTGAGAGGTAAAACAATGTGTGTAAGAGGTAAAACAATGTATGTGAGAGGTAAAAGAGTGTGTGAGAGAGGTAAAACAGTGTATGTGAGAGGCATGTTTTGTGTATGTGAGAGGTAAAACAGTGAGTGTAGGAGGTAAAACAGTGTATGTGAGAGGTAAAACAGTGTATGTGAGAGGTAAAACAGTGTGTGTGAGAGGTAAAACAGTATGTGTGAGAGGTAAAACAGTGTGTGTGTGAGAGGTAAAACAGTATGTGTGAGAGGTAAAACAGTGTGTGTGAGAGGTAAAACAGTGTGTGTGAGAGGTAAAACAGTGTGTGTGAGAGGTAAAACAGTATGTGTAAGAGGTAAAACAGTGTATGTGAGAGGTAAACAGTGTATATGAGAGGTAAAACAGTGTATGTGAGAGGTAAAACAGCGTGTGTGAGAGGTAAAACAGTGTGTGGGAGATAAAACAGTGTATGTGAGAGGGATGTTTTGTGTATGTGAGAGGTAAAACAGTGTGTGTAGGAGGTAAAACAGTATGTGAGAGGTAAAACAGTGTATGTGAGAGGTATGTTTTGTGTATGTGAGAGGTAAAACAGTGTGTGTAAGAGGTAAAATAGTGTATGTGAGAGGTAAACTAGTGTGTGTGAGAGGTAAAACAGTGTATGTGAGAGGTATGTTTTGTGTATGTGAGAGGTAAAACAGTGTGTGTGAGAGGTAAAACAGTATGTGTGAGAGGTAAAACAGTGTGTGTGAGAGGTAAAACAGTGTGTGTGAGAGGTAAAACAGTGAATGTGAGAGGTATGTTTTGTGTATGTGAGAGGTAAAACAGTATGTGTGAGAGGTAAAACAGTGTATGTGAGAGGTAAAACAGTGTATGTAACAGGTAAAACAGTGTATGTGAGAGGTAAAAGACTGTGTGAGAGAGGTAAAACAGTGTATGTGAGAGGTATGTTTTGTGTATGTGAGAGGTAAAACAGTGAGTGTAGGAGGTAAAACAGTGTATGTGAGAGGTAAAACAGTGTATGTGAGAGGTAAAACAGTGTGTGTGAGAGGTAAAACAGTATGTGTGAGAGGTAAAACAGTGTGTGTGTGAGAGGTAAAACAGTATGTGTGAGAGGTAAAACAGTGTGTGTGAGAGGTAAAACAGTTTGTGTGAGAGGTAAAACAGTGTGTGTGAGAGGTAAAACAGTATGTGTAAGAGGTAAAACAGTGTATGTGAGAGGTAAACAGTGTATGTGAGAGGTAAAACAGTGTATGTGAGAGGGATGTTTTGTGTATGTGAGAGGTAAAACAGTGTGTGTAGGAGGTAAAACAGTATGTGAGAGGTAAAACAGTGTATGAGAGGTATGTTTTGTGTATGTGAGAGGTAAAACAGTGTGTGTAAGAGGTAAAATAGTGTATGTGAGAGGTAAACTAGTGTGTGTGAGAGGTAAAACAGTGTATGTGAGAGGTATGTTTTGTGTATGTGAGAGGTAAAACAGTGTGTGTGAGAGGTAAAACAGTATGTGTGAGAGGTAAAACAGTGTGTGTGAGAGGTAAAACAGTGTGTGTGAGAGGTAAAACAGTGAATGTGAGAGGTATGTTTTGTGTATGTGAGAGGTAAAACAGTATGTGTGAGAGGTAAAACAGTGTATGTGAGAGGTAAAACAGTGTGTGTGAGAGGTAAAAGAGTGTGTGTGAGAGGTAAAACAGTGTATGTGAGAGGTAAAACAGTGTATGTAACAGGTAAAACAGTGTATGTGAGAGGTAAAACAGTGTGTGTGAGAGGTAAAACAGTGTATGTGAGAGGTAAAACAGTGTATGTAACAGGTAAAACAGTGTATGTGAGAGGTAAAACAGTGTATGTGACAGGTAAAACAGTGTGTGTGAGAGGTAAAACAATGTGTGTGAGAGGAATGATTTGTGTATGTGAGAGGTAAAACAGTGTATGTGAGAGGTAAAACAGTGTATGTGAGAGGTAAAACAATGTGTGTGAGAGGTATGATTTGTGTATGTGAGAGGTAAAACAGTGTATGTGAGAGGCATGTTTTGTGTATGTGAGAGGTAAAACAGTGTGTGTAAGAGGTAAAACAGTGTATGTGAGAGGTAAAACATTGTGTGCGAGAGGTAAAACAGTGTGTGTGAGAGGTAAAACAGTATGTGTGACAGGTAAAACAGTGTGTGTGTGAGAGGTAAAACAGTGTGTGTGAGAGGTAAAACAGTGTATGTGAGAGGTAAACAGTGTATGTGAGAGGTAAAACAGTGTATGTGAGAGGTAAAACAGCGTGTGTGAGAGGTAAAACAGTGTGTGGGAGATAAAACAGTGTATGTGAGAGGTATGTTTTGTGTATGTGAGAGGTAAAACAGTGTGTGTAGGAAGTAAAACAATGTATGTGAGAGGTAAAACAGTGTATGTGAGAGGTAAAACAGTGTGTGTGAGAGGTAAAACAGTGTGTGTGAGAGGTAAAACAGTGTGTGTGAGAGGTAAAACAGTATGTGCGAGAGGTAAAACAGTGTGTGTGAGAGGTAAAACAGTGTGTGTGAGAGGTAAAACAGTGTATGTGAGAGGTAAAACAGTGTATGTGAGAGGTAAAACAGTGTATGTGAGTGGTAAAACAGTATGTGTAAGAGGTAAACAGTGTATGTGAGAGGTAAAACAGTGTATGTGAGAGGTAAAACAGCGTGTGTGAGAGGTAAAACAGTGTATGTGGGAGATAAACCAGTGTATGTGAGAGGTATGTTTTGTGTATGTGAGAGGTAAAACAGTGTGTGTGACAGGTAAAACATTGTATGTGAGAGGTAAAACAGTGTATGTGAGAGGTATGTTTTGTGTATGTGACAGGTAAAACAGTGTATGTGACAGGTAAAACAGTGTATGTGAGAGGCAAAACAGTGTATGTGAGAGGTAAACAGTGTATGTGAGAGGTAAAACAGTGTATGTGAGAGGTAAAACAGCGTGTGTGAGAGGCAAAACAGTGTATGTGGGAGATAAACCAGTGTATGTGAGAGGTATGTTTTGTGTATGTGAGAGGTAAAACAGTGTGTGTGACAGGTAAAACATTGTATGTGAGAGGTAAAACAGTATATGTGAGAGGTATGTTTTGTGTATGTGACAGGTAAAACAGTGTATGTGACAGGTAAAACAGTGTATGTGACAGGTAAAACAGTGTATGTGAGAGGTAAAACAGTGTATGTGAGAGGTAAAACAGTATGTGTGAGAGGTAAACAGTGTATGTGAGAGGTAAAACAGTGTATGTGAGAGGTAAAACAGCGTGTGTGAGAGGTAAAACAGTGTATGTGAGTGGTAAAACAGTATGTGTAAGAGGTAAACAGTGTATGTGAGAGGTAAAACAGTGTATGTGAGAGGTAAAACAGCGTGTGTGAGAGGTAAAACAGTGTATGTGGGAGATAAACCAGTGTATGTGAGAGGTATGTTTTGTGTATGTGAGAGGTAAAACAGTGTGTGTGACAGGTAAAACATTGTATGTGAGAGGTAAAACAGTGTATGTGAGAGGTATGTTTTGTGTATGTGACAGGTAAAACAGTGTATGTGACAGGTAAAACAGTGTATGTGAGAGGCAAAACAGTGTATGTGAGAGGTAAACAGTGTATGTGAGAGGTAAAAC
Source organism: Labrus bergylta (assembly GCF_963930695.1). Classification (NCBI taxonomy): domain Eukaryota; kingdom Metazoa; phylum Chordata; class Actinopteri; order Labriformes; family Labridae; genus Labrus; species Labrus bergylta. The sequence goes on from NC_089195.1 coordinate 34,560,310, forward strand.
AGTGTATGTGAGAGGTAAAACAGCGTGTGTGAGAGGCAAAACAGTGTATGTGGGAGATAAACCAGTGTATGTGAGAGGTATGTTTTGTGTATGTGAGAGGTAAAACAGTGTGTGTGACAGGTAAAACATTGTATGTGAGAGGTAAAACAGTATATGTGAGAGGTATGTTTTGTGTATGTGACAGGTAAAACAGTGTATGTGACAGGTAAAACAGTGTATGTGACAGGTAAAACAGTGTATGTGAGAGGTAAAACAGTGTATGTGAGAGGTAAAACAGTATGTGTGAGAGGTAAAACAGTGTATGTGAGAGGTATGTTTTGTGTATGTGAGAGGTAAAACAGTGTGTGTGAGAGGTATAACAGTATGTGTGACAGGTAAAACAGTGTATGTGAGAGGTAAAACAGTGTGTGTAAGAGGTAAAACAGTGTGTGTGAGAGGTAAAACAGTGTATGTGAGAGGTTTGTTTTGTGTATGTGAGAGGTAAAACAGTGTGTGTGAGAGGTAAAACAGTATGTGTGAGAGGTAAAACAGTGTGTGTGAGAGGTAAAACAGTGTGTGTGAGAGGTAAAACAGTGAATGTGAGAGGTTTGTTTTGTGTATGTGAGAGGTAAAACAGTATGTGTGAGAGGTAAAACAGTGTATGTGAGAGGTAAAACAGTGTGTGTGAGAGGTAAAAGAGTGTGTGTGAGAGGTAAAACAGTGTATGTGAGAGGTAAAACAGTGTATGTAACAGGTAAAACAGTGTATGTGAGAGGTAAAAGAGTGTGTGAGAGAGGTAAAACAGTGTGTGTGAGAGGTAAAACAGTGTGTGTGAGAGGTAAAACAGTATGTGTAAGAGGTAAAACAGTGTATGTGAGAGGTAAACAGTGTATGTGAGAGGTAAAACAGTGTATGTGAGAGGTAAAACAGCGTGTGTGAGAGGTAAAACAGTGTGTGGGAGATAAAACAGTGTATGTGAGAGGGATGTTTTGTGTATGTGAGAGGTAAAACAGTGTGTGTAGGAGGTAAAACAGTATGTGAGAGGTAAAACAGTGTATGAGAGGTATGTTTTGTGTATGTGAGAGGTAAAACAGTATGTGTAAGAGGTAAAATAGTGTATGTGAGAGGTAAACTAGTGTGTGTGAGAGGTAAAACAGTGTATGTGAGAGGTATGTTTTGTGTATGTGAGAGGTAAAACAGTGTGTGTGAGAGGTAAAACAGTATGTGTGAGAGGTAAAACAGTGTGTGTGAGAGCTAAAACAGTGTGTGTGAGAGGTAAAACAGTGAATGTGAGAGGTATGTTTTGTGTATGTGAGAGGTAAAACAGTATGTGTGAGAGGTAAAACAGTGTATGTGAGAGGTAAAACAGTGTAGGTGAGAGGTAAAAGAGTGTGTGTGAGAGGTAAAACAGTGTATGTGAGAGGTAAAACAGTGTATGTAACAGGTAAAACAGTGTATGTGAGAGGTAAAACAGTGTATGTGACAGGTAAAACAGTGTGTGTGAGAGGTAAAACAATGTGTGTGAGAGGAATGATTTGTGTATGTGAGAGGTAAAACAGTGTATGTGAGAGGTAAAACAGTGTATGTGAGAGGTAAAACAATGTGTGTGAGAGGTATGATTTGTGTATGTGAGAGGTAAAACAGTGTATGTGAGAGGCATGTTTTGTGTATGTGAGAGGTAAAACAGTGAGTGTAGGAGGTAAAACAGTGTATGTGAGAGGTAAAACAGTGTGTGCGAGAGGTAAAACACTGTATGTGAGAGGTATGTTTTGTGTATGTGAGAGGTAAAACAGTGTGTGTGAGAGGTAAAACAGTATGTGTTAGAGGTAAAACAGTGTATGTGAGAGGTAGAACAGTGTATGCGAGAGGTAAAACAATGTGTGTGAGAGGTGTGATTTGTGTATGTGAGAGGTAAAACAGTGTGTGAGAGGTAAAACAGTGTATGTGACAGGTAAAACAGTGTATGTGAGAGGTAAAACAATGTATGTGAGAGGTAAAACAGTGTATGTGAGAGGTAAAACAGTGTATGTGACAGGTAAAACAGTGTATGTGAGAGGTAAAACAGTGTGTGTGACAGGTAAAACAGTGTATGTGAGAGGTAAAACAGTGTGTGTCAGAAGTAAAACAGTGTATGAGAGGTATGTTTTGTGTATGTGAGAGGTAAAACAATGTGTGTAAGAGGTAAAACAGTGTATGTGAGAGGTAAAACAGTGTGTGTGAGAGGTAAAACCGTGTATGTGAGAGGTATGTTTTGTGCATGTGAGAGGTAAAACAGTGTGTGTGAGAGGTAAAACAGTATGTGTGAGAGGTAAAACAGTGTATGTGAGAGGTAAAACAGTGTGTGTGAGAGGTAAAACAGTGTGTGTGAGAGGTAAAACAATGTGTGTAAGAGGTAAAACAATGTATGTGAGAGGTAAAAGAGTGTGTGAGATAGGTAATACAGTGTATGTGAGAGGTATGTTTTGTGTATGTGAGAGGTAAAACAATGAGTGTAGGAGGTAAAACAGTGTATGTGAGAGGTAAAACAGTGTATGTGAGAGGTAAAACAGTGTGTGTGAGAGGTAAAACAGTATGTGTGAGAGGTAAAACAGTGTGTGTGTGAGAGGTAAAACAGTGTGTGTGAGAGGTAAAACAGTATGTGTAAGAGGTAAAACAGTGTATGTGAGAGGTAAACAGTGTATGTGAGAGGTAAAACAGTGTACGTGAGAGGTAAAACAGCGTGTGTGAGAGGTAAAACAGTGTGTGGGAGATAAAACAGTGTATGTGAGAGGTATGTTTTGTGTATGTGAGAGGTAAAACAGTGTGTGTAGGAGGTAAAACAATGTGTGTAAGAGGTAAAACAGTGTATGTGAGAGGTAAAACAGTGTGTGTGAGAGGTAAAACAGTGTGTGTGAGAGGTAAAACAGTGTGTGTGAGTGGTAAAACAATATGTGTGAGAGGTAAAACAGTGTGTGTGAGAGGTAAAACAGTGTGTGTGAGAGGTAAAACAGTGTATGTGAGAGGTAAAACAGTGTATGTGAGAGGTAAAACAGCGTGTGTGAGAGGTAAAACAGTGTATGTGGGAGATAAACCAGTGTATGTGAGAGGTATGTTTTGTGTATGTGAGAGGTAAAACAGTGTGTGTGACAGGTAAAACATTGTATGTGAGAGGTAAAACAGTGTATGTGAGAGGTATGTTTTGTGTATGTGACAGGTAAAACAGTGTATGTGACAGGTAAAACAGTGTATGTGAGAGGTAAAACAGTGTATGTGAGAGGTAAACAGTGTATGTGAGAGGTAAAACAGTGTATGTGAGAGGTAAAACAGCGTGTGTGAGAGGCAAAACAGTGTATGTGGGAGATAAACCAGTGTATGTGAGAGGTATGTTTTGTGTATGTGAGAGGTAAAACAGTGTGTGTGACAGGTAAAACATTGTATGTGAGAGGTAAAACAGTGTATGTGAGAGGTATGTTTTGTGTATGTGACAGGTAAAACAGTGTATGTGACAGGTAAAACAGTGTATGTGACAGGTAAAACAGTGTATGTGAGAGGTAAAACAGTGTATGTGAGAGGTAAAACAGTATGTGTGAGAGGTAAAACAGTGTATGTGAGAGGTATGTTTTGTGTATGTGAGAGGTAAAACAGTGCTTGTGAGAGGTATAACAGTATGTGTGACAGGTAAAACAGTGTATGTGAGAGGTAAAACAGTGTGTGTAAGAGGTAAAACAGTGTGTGTGAGAGGTAAAACAGTGTATGTGAGAGGTTTGTTTTGTGTATGTGAGAGGTAAAACAGTGTGTGTGAGAGGTAAAACAGTATGTGTGAGAGGTAAAACAGTGTATGTGAGATGTAAAACAGTATGTGTGAGAGGTAAAACAATGTGTGTGAGAGGTATGATTTGTGTATGTGAGAGGTAAAACTGTATGTGAGAGGTAAAACACTGTATGTGAGAGGTAAAACAGTGTATGTGAGAGGTAAAACAATGTGTGTGAGAGGTATGATTTGTGTATGTGAGAGGTAAAACTGTATGTGAGAGGTAAAACACTGTATGTGAGAGGTAAAACAGTGTGTGTGAGAGGTAATACAGTATATGTGACAGGTAAAACAGTGTGTGTGAGAGGTAAAACAGTGTGCGTGTGAGAGGTAAAACAGTGTGTGTGTGAGAAGTAAAACAGTGTGTGAGAGATAAAACAGTGTGCGTGTGAGAGATAAAACAATGTGTAAGAGGTAAAACAGTGTGTGTTAGAGATAAAACAGTGTGTGTGAGAGATAAAACAGTGTGCGTGTGAGAGATAAAACAGTGTGTGGGAGATAAAACAGTGTGTGAGAGGTAAAACAGTGTATGTGAGAGATAAAACAATGTTTGTGAGAGATAAAACAGTGTGCGTGAGAGGTAAAACAGTGTGTAAGAGGTAAAACAGTGTATGTGAGAGGTAAAACAGTGTATGTGAGAGGTATGTTTTGTGTATGTGACAGGTAAAACAGTGTATGTGACAGGTAAAACAGTGTATGTGAGAGGTAAAACAGTGCATGTGAGAGGTAAAACAGTGTATGTGAGAGGTAAAACAGTATGTGTGAGAGGTAAAACAGTGTATGTGAGAGGTATGTTTTGTGTATGTGAGAGGTAAAACAGTGTGTGTGAGAGGTAAAACAGTATGTGTGACAGGTAAAACAGTATGTGTGACAGGTAAAACAGTGTATGTGAGAGGTAAAACAGTGTGTGTAAGAGGTAAAACAGTGTGTGTGAGAGGTAAAACAGTGTATGTGAGAGGTTTGTTTTGTGTATGTGAGAGGTAAAACAGTGTGTGTGAGAGGTATGATTTGTGTATGTGAGAGGTAAAACTGTATGTGAGAGGTAAAACAGTGTATGTGAGAGGTAAAACATTGTATGTGAGAGGTAAAACAGTATATGTGAGAGGTAAAACAATGTGTGTGACAGGTATGATTTGTGTATGTGAGAGGTAAAACAGTGTGTGTGACAAGTAAAACATTATATGTGAGAGGTAAAACAGTGTATGTGAGAGGTATGTTTTGTGTATGTGACAGGTAAAACAGTGTATGTGAGAGGTAAAACAATGTGTGTGAGAGGTATGATTTGTGTATGTGAGAGGTAAAACTGTATGTGTGAGGTAAAACACTGTATGTGAGAGGTAAAACAGTGTGTGTGAGAGGTAAAACAGTATATGTGACAGGTAAAACAGTGTGTGTGAGAGGTAAAACAGTGTGCGTGTGAGAGGTAAAACAGTGTGCGTGTGAGAAGTAAAACAGTGTGTAAGAGATAAGTCAGTGTGCGTGTGAGAGATAAAACAGTGTGTAAGAGATAAAACAGTGTGTGAGAGGTAAACAGTGTATGTGAGAGGTAAAACAGTGTATGTGAGAGGTAAAACAGCGTGTGTGAGAGGTAAAACAGTGTGTGGGAGATAAAAGAGTGTATGTGAGAGGTATGTTTTGTGTATGTGAGAGGTAAAACAGTATATGTGAGAGGCAAAACAATGTGTGTGAGAGGTATGATTTGTGTATGTGAGAGGTAAAACTGTATATGAGAGGTAAAACACTGTATGTGAGAGGTAAAACAGTGTGTGTGAGAGGTAAAACAGTATATGTGACAGGTAAAACAGTGTGTGTGAGAGGTAAAACAGTGTATGTGAGAGGTAAAACAGTGTGTGTAAGAGGTAAAACAGTGTATGTGAGAGGTAAACAGTGTATGCGAGAGGTAAAACAGTGTATGTGAGAGGTAAAACAGCGTGTGTGAGAGGTAAAACAGTGTATGTGGGAGATAAAACAGTGTATGTGAGAGGTATGTTTTGTGTATGTGAGAGGTAAAACAGTGTATGTGACAGGTAAAACAGTGTATGTGAGAGGTAAAACAGTGTATGTGAGAGGTATGTTTTGTGTATGTGACAGGTAAAACAGTGTATGTGAGAGGTAAAACAGTGTATGTGAGAGGTAAAATAGTGTATGTGAGAGGTAAAACAGTATGTGTGAGAAGTAAAACAGTGTATGTGAGAGGTATGTTTTGTGTATGTGAGAGGTAAAACAGTGTGTGTGAGAGGTAAAACAGTATGTGTGTCAGGTAAAACAGTGTATGTGGGAGGTAAAACAGTGTGTGTAAGAGGTAAAACAGTGTGTGTGAGAGGTAAAACAGTGTATGTGAGAGGTTTGTTTTGTGTATGTGAGAGGTAAAACAGTGTGTGTGAGAGGTAAAACAGTATGTGTGAGAGGTAAAACAGTGTATTTGAGATGTAAAACAGTATGTGTGAGAGGTAAAACAATGTGTGTGAGAGGTATGATTTGTGTATGTGAGAGGTAAAACTGTATGTGAGAGGTAAAACACTGTATGTGAGAGGTAAAACAGTGTATGTGAGACGTAAAACAGTATATGTGAGAGGTATGTTTTGTGTTTGTGAGAGGTAAAACAGTGTATGTGACAGGTAAAACATTGTATGTGAGAGGTAAAACAGTGTATGTCAGAGGTATGTTTTGTGTATGTGACAGGTAAAACAGTGTATGTGAGAGGTAAAACAGTGTATGTGAGAGGTAAAACAGTGTATGTGAGAGGTAAAACAGTATGTGTGAGAGGTAAAACAGTGTATGTGAGAGGTATGTTTTGTGTATGTGAGAGGTAAAACAGTGTGTGTGAGAGGTAAAACAGTATGTGTGACAGGTAAAACAGTGTATGTGAGAGGTAAAACAGTGTGTGTAAGAGGTAAAACAGTGTGTGTGAGAGGTAAAACAGTGTATGTGAGAGGTTTGTTTTGTGTATGTGAGAGGTAAAACAGTGTGTGTGAGAGGTAAAACAGTATGTGTGAGAGGTAAAACAGTGTATGTGAGATGTAAAACAGTATGTGTGAGAGGTAAAACAATGTGTGTGAGAGGTATGATTTGTGTATGTGAGAGGTAAAACTGTATGTGAGAGGTAAAACAGTGTGTGAGAGATAAAACAGTATATGTGACAGGTAAAACAGTGTGTGTGAGAGGTAAAACAGTGTGCGTGTGAGAGGTAAAACAGTGTGTCTGTGAGAAGTAAAACAGTGTGTGAGAGATAAAACAGTGTGCGTGTGAGAGATAAAACAATGTGTAAGAGGTAAAACAGTGTGTGTTAGAGGTAAAACAGTGTGTGTGAGAGAAAAAACAGTGTGCGTGTGAGAAGTAAAACAGTGTGTAAGGGATAAAACAGTGTGCGTGTGAGAGATAAAACAGTGTGTAAGAGATAAAACAGTGTGTGAGAGGTAAAACAGTGTATGTGAGAGATAAAACAGTGTGTGTGAGAGATAAAACAGTGTGCGTGAGAGGTAAAACAGTGTGTAAGAGGTAAAACAGTGTATGTGACAGGTAAAACAGTGTATGTGAGAGGTAAAACAGTGTATGTGAGAGGTAAAACAGTATGTGTGAGAGGTAAAACAGTGTATGTGAGAGGTATGTTTTGTGTATGTGAGAGGTTAAACAGTGTATGTGAGAGGTAAAACACTGTATGTGAGAGGTAAAACAGTGTGTGTGAGAGGTAAAACAGTATATGTGACAGGTAAAACAGTGTGTGTGAGAGGTAAAACAGTGTGCGTGTGAGAGGTAAAACAGTGTGTGTGTGATAAGTAAAACAGTGTGTGAGAGATAAAACAGTGTGCGTGTGAGAGATAAAACAATGTGTAAGAGGTAAAACAGTGTGTGTTAGAGGTAAAACAGTGTGTGTGAGAGATAAAACAGTGTGCGTGTGAGAAGTAAAACAGTGTGTAAGAGATAAAACAGTGTGCGTGTGAGAGATAAAACAGTGTGTAAGAGATAAAACATTGTGTGAGAGGTAAAACAGTGTATGTGAGAGATAAAACAGTGTGTGTGAGAGATAAAACAGTGTGCGTGAGAGGTAAAACAGTGTGTAAGAGGTAAAACAGTGTATGTGAGACGTAAACAGTGTATGTGAGAGGTAAAACAGTGTATGTGAGAGGTAAAACAGCGTGTGTGAGAGGTAAAACAGTGTGTGGGAGATAAAACAGTGTATGTGAGAGGTATGTTTTGTGTATGTGAGAGGTAAAACAGTATATGTGAGAGGCAAAACAATGTGTGTGAGAGGTATGACTTGTGTATGTGAGAGGTAAAACTGTATATGAGAGGTAAAACACTGTATGTGAGAGGGAAAACAGTGTGTGTGAGAGGTAAAACAGTATATGTGACAGGTAAAACAGTGTGTGTGAGAGGTAAAACAGTGTATGTGAGAGGTAAAACAGTATGTGTAAGAGGTAAAACAGTGTATGTGAGAGGTATGTTTTGTGTATGTGAGAGGTAAAACAGTGTATGTGACAGGTAAAACAGTGTATGTGAGATGTAAAACAGTGTATGTGAGAGGTATGTTTTGTGTATGTGACAGGTAAAACAGTGTATGTGACAGGTAAAACAGTGTATGTGAGAGGTAAAACAGTGTATGTGAGAGGTAAAACAGTATATGTGAGAGGTAAAACAGTATGTGTGAGAGGTAAAACAGTGTATGTGAGAGGTATGTTTTGTGTATGTGAGAGGTAAAACAGTGTGTGTGAGAGGTAAAACAGTATGTGTGACAGGTAAAACAGTGTATGTGAGAGGTAAAACAGTGTGTGTAAGAGGTAAAACAGTGTGTGTGAGAGGTAAAACAGTGTATGTGAGAGGTTTGTTTTGTGTATGTGAAAGGTAAAACAGTGTGTGTGAGAGGTAAAACAGTATGTGTGAGAGGTAAAACAGTGTATGTGAGATGTAAAACAATATTTGTGAGAGGTAAAACAATGTGTGTGAGAGGTATGATTTGTGTATGTGAGAGGTAAAACTGCATGTGAGAGGTAAAACACTGTATGTGAGAGGTAAAACAGTGTATGTGAGAGGTAAAACAGTATATGTGAGAGGTAAAACAATGTGTGTGAGAGGTATGATTTGTGTATGTGAGAGGTAAAACTGTATGTGAGAGGTAAAACACTGTATGTGAGAGGTAAAACAGTGTGTGTGAGAGGTAAAACAGTATATGTTACAGGTAAAACAGTGTGTGTGAGAGGTAAAACAGTGTGCGTGTGAGAGGTAAAACAGTGTGTGTGTGAGAAGTAAAACAGTGTGTGAGAGATAAAACAGTGTGCGTGTGAGAGATAAAACAATGTGTAAGAGGTAAAACAGTGTGTGTTAGAGGTAAAACAGTGTGTGTGAGAGATAAAACATTGTGCGTGTGAGAAGTAAAACAGTGTGTAAGAGATAAAACAGTGTGCGTGTGAGAGATAAAACAGTGTGTACGAGATAAAACAGTGTGTGTGAGAGGTAAAACAGTGTGTAAGAGGTAAAACAGTGTATGTGAGAGATAAAACAGTGTGCGTGTGAGAAGTAAAACAGTGTGTAAGAGATAAAACAGTGTGCGTGTGAGAGATAAAACAGTGTGTATGAGAGATAAAACAGTGTGCGTGAGAGGTAAAACAGTGTGTAAGAGGTAAAACAGTGTAAGTGAGAGGTAAACAGTGTATGTGAGAGGTAAAACAGTGTATGTGAGAGGTAAAACAGCGTGTGTGAGAGGTAAAACAGTGTGTGGGAGATAAAACAGTGTATGTGAGAGGTATGTTTTGTGTATGTGAGAGGTAAAACAGTATATATGTGAGAGGTAAAACAATGTGTGTGAGAGGTATGATTTGTGTATGTGAGAGGTAAAACTGTATATGAGAGGTAAAACACTGTATGTGAGAGGTAAAACAGTGTGTGTGAGAGGTAAAACAGTATATGTGACAGGTAAAACAGTTTGTGTGAGATGTAAAACAGTGTATGTGAGAGGTAAAACAGTATGTGTAAGAGGTAAAACAGTGTATGTGAGAGGTAAACAGTGTATGTGAGAGGTAAAACATTGTATGTGAGAGGTAAAACAGCGTGTGTGAGAGGTAAAACAGTGTATGTGGGAGATAAAACAGTGTATGTGAGAGGTATGTTTTGTGTATGTGAGAGGTAAAACAGTGTATGTGACAGGTAAAACAGTGTATGTGAGAGGTAAAACAGTGTATGTGAGAGGTATGTTTTGTGTATGTGACAGGTAAAACAGTGTATGTGACAGGTAAAACAGTGTATGTGAGAGGTAAAACAGTGTATGTGAGAGGTATGTTTTGTGTATGTGAGAGGTAAAACAGTGTGTGTGAGAGGTAAAACAGTATGTGTGACAGGTAAAACAGTGTATGTGAGAGGTAAAACAGTGTGTGTAAGAGGTAAAACAGTGTGTGTGAGAGGTAAAACAGTGTATGTGAGAGGTTTGTTTTGTGTATGTGAGAGGTAAAACAGTGTGTGTGAGAGGTAAAACAGTATGTGTGAGAGGTAAAACAGTATGTGTGAGAGGTAAAACAATGTGTGTGAGAGGCATGATTTGTGTATGTGAGAGGTAAAACTGTATATGAGAGGTAAAACACTGTATGTGAGAGGTAAAACAGTGTATGTGAGAGGTAAAACAGTATATGTGAGAGGTATGTTTTGTGTATGTGAGAGGTAAAACAGTGTATGTGACAGGTAAAACATTGTATGTGAGAGGTAAAACAGTGTATGTGAGAGGTATGTTTTGTGTATGTGACAGGTAAAACAGTGTATGTGACAGGTAAAACAGTGTATGTGAGAGATAAAACAGTGTATGTGAGAGGTAAAACAGTGTATGTGAGAGGTAAAACAGTATGTGTGAGAGGTAAAACAGTGTATGTGAGAGGTAAAACAGTATGTGTGAGAGGTAAAACAGTGTATGTGAGAGGTATGTTTTGTGTATGTGAGAGGTAAAACAGTGTGTGTGAGAGGTAAAACAGTATGTGTGACAGGTAAAACAGTGTATGTGAGAGGTAAAACAGTGTGTGTAAGAGGTAAAACAGTGTGTGTGAGAGGTAAAACAGTGTAGGTGAGAGGTTCGTTTTGTGTATGTGAGAGGTAAAACAGTGTGTGTGAGAGGTAAAACAGTATGTGTGAGAGGTAAAACAGTGTTTGTGAGATGTAAAACAGTATGTGTGAGAGGTAAAACAATGTGTGTGAGAGGTATGATTTGTGTGTGTGAGAGGTATGATTTGTGTATGTGAGAGGTAAAACTGTATGTGAGAGGTAAAACACTGTATGTGAGAGGTAAAACAGTGTATGTGAGAGGTAAAACAGTATATGTGAGAGGTAAAACAATGTGTGTGAGAGGTATGATTTGTGTATGTGAGAGGTAAAACAGTGTGCGTGTGAGAGATAAAACGATGTGTAAGAGGTAAAACAGTGTGTGTTAGAGGTAAAACATTGTATGTGAGAGATAAAACAGTGTGTGTGTGAGAAGTAAAACAGTGTGTAAGAGTTAAAACAGTGTGCGTGTGAGAGATAAAACAGTGTGTAAGAGATAAAACAGTGTGTGAGAGGTAAAACATTGTATGTGAGAGATAAAACAGTGTGTGTGAGAGGTAAAACAGTGTGCGTGAGAGGTAAAACAGTGTGCAAGAGGTAAAACAGTGTATGTGAGAGGTAAACAGTGTATGTGAGAGGTAAACAGTGTATGTGAGAGGTAAAACAGTGTATGTGAGAGGTAAAACAGCGTGTGTGAGAGGTAAAACAGTGTGTGGGAGATAAAACAGTGTATGTGAGAGGTATGTTTTGTGTATGTGAGAGGTAAAACAGTGTATGTGACAGGTAAAACATTATATGTGAGAGGTAAAACAGTGTATGTGAGAGGTATGTTTTGTGTATGTGACAGGTAAAACATTGTATGTGACAGGTAAAACAGTGTATGTGAGAGGTAAAACAGTGTATGTGAGAGGTAAAACAGTATATGTGAGAGGTAAAACAGTATGTGTGAGAGGTAAAACAGTGTATGTGAGAGGTATGTTTTGTGTATGTGAGAGGTAAAACAGTGTGTGTGAGAGGTAAAACAGTATGTGTGACAGGTAAAACAGTGTTTGTGAGAGGTAAAACAGTGTGTGTAAGAGGTAAAACAGTGTGTGTGAGAGGTAAAACAGTGTATGTGAGAGGTTTGTTTTGTGTATGTGAGAGGTAAAACAGTGTGTGTGAGAGGTAAAACAGTATGTGTGAGAGGTAAAACAGTGTATGTGAGAGGTAAAACAGTGTGTGTAAGAGGTAAAACAGTGTGTGTGAGAGGTAAAACAGTGTATGTGAGAGGTTTGTTTTGTGTATGTGAGAGGTTAAACAGTGTGTGTGAGAGGTAAAACAGTATGTGTGAGAGGTAAAACAGTGTATGTGAGATGTAAAACAGTATGTGTGAGAGGTAAAACAATGTGTGTGAGAGGTATGATTTGTGTATGTGAGAGGTAAAACTGTATGTGACAGGTAAAACATTGTATGTGAGAGGTAAAACAGTGTATGTGAGAGGTATGTTTTGTGTATGTGAGAGGTTAAACAGTGTGTGTGAGAGGTAAAACAGTATGTGTGAGAGGTAAAACAGTGTATGTGAGATGTAAAACAGTATGTGTGGGAGATAAAACAGTGTATGTGAGAGGTATGTTTTGTGTATGTGAGAGGTAAAACAGTGTATGTGACAGGTAAAACATTGTATGTGAGAGGTAAAACAGTGTATGTGAGAGGTATGTTTTGTGTATGTGACAGGTAAAACATTGTATGTGACAGGTAAAACAGTGTATGTGAGAGGTAAAACAGTATATGTGAGAGGTAAAACAGTATGTGTGAGAGGTAAAACAGTGTATGTGAGAGGTTTGTTTTGTGTATGTGAGAGGTTAAACAGTGTGTGTGAGAGGTAAAACAGTATGTGTGAGAGGTAAAACAGTGTATGTGAGATGTAAAACAGTATGTGTGAGAGGTAAAACAATGTGTGTGAGAGGTATGATTTGTGTATGTGAGAGGTAAAACTGTATGTGAGAGGTAAAACACTGTATGTGAGAGGTAAAACAGTGTATGTGAGAGGTAAAACAGTATATGTGAGAGGTAAAACAATGTGTGTGAGAGGTATGATTTGTGTATGTGAGAGGTAAAACTGTATGTGAGAGGTAAAACACTGTATGTGAGAGGTAAAACAGTGTGTGTGAGAGGTAAAACAGTATATGTGACAGGTAAAACAGTGTGTGTGAGAGGTAAAACAGTGTGTGTGAGAGGTAAAACAGTGTGTGTGAGAGATAAAACAGTGTGCGTGTGAGAGATAAAACGATGTGTAAGAGGTAAAACAGTGTGTGTTAGAGGTAAAACAGTGTGTGTGAGAGATAAAACAGTGTGCGTGTGAGAAGTAAAACAGTGTGTAAGAGTTAAAACAGTGTGCGTGTGAGAGATAAAACAGTGTGTAAGAGATAAAACAGTGTGTGAGAGGTAAAACAGTGTATGTGAGAGATAAAACAGTGTGTGTGAGCGATAAAACAGTGTGCGTGAGAGGTAAAACAGTGTGTAAGAGGTAAAACAGTGTATGTGAGAGGTAAACAGTGTATGTGAGAGGTAAAACAGTGTATGTGAGAGGTAAAACAGCGTGTGTGAGAGGTAAAACAGTGTGTGGGAGATAAAACAGTGTATGTGAGAGGTATGTTTTGTGTATGTGAGAGGTAAAACAGTGTGTGTAGGATGTAAAACAGTGTATGTGAGAGGTATGTTTTGTGTATGTGAGAGGTAAAACAGTGTGTGAGAGGTAAAACAGTATGTGTGAGAGGTAAAACAGTGTATGTGAGAGGTAAAACAGTGTATGTGAGAGGTAAAACAGTATGTGTAAGAGGTAAAACAGTGTATGTGAGAGGTAAACAGTGTATGTGAGAGGTAAAACAGTGTATGTGAGAGGTAAAACAGCGTGTGTGAGAGGTAAAACAGTGTATGTGGGAGATAAAACAGTGTATGTGAGAGGTATGTTTTGTGTATGTGAGAGGTAAAACAGTGTATGTGACAGGTAAAACATTGTATGTGAGAGGTAAAACAGTGTATGTGAGAGGTATGTTTTGTGTATGTGACAGGTAAAACATTGTATGTGACAGGTAAAACAGTGTATGTGAGAGGTAAAACAGTATATGTGAGAGGTAAAACAGTATGTGTGAGAGGTAAAACAGTGTATGTGAGAGGTATGTTTTGTGTATGTGAGAGGTAAAACAGTGTGTGTGAGAGGTAAAACAGTGTGTGACAGGTAAAACAGTGTATGTGAGAGGTAAAACAGTGTGTGTAAGAGGTAAAACAGTGTGTGTGAGAGGTAAAACAGTGTATGTGAGAGGTTTGTTTTGTGTATGTGAGAGGTAAAACAGTGTGTGTGAGAGGTAAAACAGTATGTGTGAGAGGTAAAACAGTGTATGTGAGATGTAAAACAGTATGTGTGAGAGGTAAAACAATGTGTGTGAGAGGTATGATTTGTGTATGTGAGAGGTAAAACTGTATGTGAGAGGTAAAACAGTGTGTGTGAGAGGTAAAACAGTGTGTGTGAGAGGTAAAACAGTGTGTGTGAGAGATAAAACAGTGTGCGTGTGAGAAGTAAAACAGTGTGTAAGAGATAAAACAATGTGTAAGAGGTAAAACAGTGTGTGTTAGAGGTAAAACAGTGTGTGTGAGAGATAAAACAGTGTGCGTGTGAGAAGTAAAACAGTGTGTAAGAGATAAAACAGTGTGCGTGTGAGAGATAAAACAGTGTGTAAGAGATAAAACAGTGTGTGAGAGGTAAAACAGTGTATGTGAGAGATAAAACAGTGTGTGTGAGAGATAAAACAGTGTACGTGAGAGGTAAAACAGTGTGTAAGAGGTAAAACAGTGTGTGTGTGAGAGGTAAAACAATGTGTGTGAGAGGTAAAACAGTGTGTGTGAGAGGTAAAACAGTGTGTGTGAGAGGTAAACAGTGTATGTGAGAGGTAAAACAGTGTATGTGAGAGATAAAACAGTGTATGTGAGAGATAAAGCAGTGCATGTTAGAGATAAAGCAGTGCATGTTAGAGATAAAGCAGTGTATGTGAGAGGTAAAACAATGTATGTGAGAGGTATGTTTTGTGTATGTGAGAGGTAATTACAGAATAATACTGTTCTGTCAGACGGGGATTAAAACCATGAACCTCCTCGCTGTGCTAACCACTGCAGCACCATGCAGCCCCACAGTGGATGAGTGATTTGCAACTTTGTATTTATTGTGAAAGCTGTCATTTTAGGCCTCAAAAATCATAGAAAGGTCCTGGAGGAAATGATAAGAGCTGCAGGTGACCTAATGTTTATTAAAGTGCTGCAGGTGTGCAGGCAGGTGATAATCAGATGAGTAAAGGAAACTCCAGTAGGAGCGACGGGACAGAAACAAGGACATGGCAGCAGCACA
The DNA here is from genome assembly GCF_963930695.1 of Labrus bergylta. Taxonomy (NCBI): domain Eukaryota; kingdom Metazoa; phylum Chordata; class Actinopteri; order Labriformes; family Labridae; genus Labrus; species Labrus bergylta. Next base: position 34,575,474 of record NC_089195.1, read on the forward strand.
CCTATGGTTAGGTGAAGAAAAAGGCCTGAAGGTTGTTGAAGAGAGATTATGAATCATGCACGATAATTGCACACACATCACAACATAGTTTAAGTGTGAAGCTGAGCCACAATAATGTAGCGTGTCATCTCCTCTAATCTGGGATTGACTAATCCCCCTATGACTCTGATCAGCAGAGAGAGAGAGAGAGAGAGAGAGAGAGAGAGAGAGAGAGAGAGAGGGAGAGAGGTAGGACGAGAGAGAGGGAGAGAGAGAGAGAGAGAGAGCGAGAGAGAGAGAGAGAGAGAGAGAGAGAGGGAGAGAGAGAGAGATAGAGAGAGAAAGAGAGAGCGAGACACACAGAGAGAGACACACAGAGAGAGGGAGAGAGAGACACACAGAGAGAGGGAGAGAGAGACACAGAGAGAGAGAGAGAGAGAGAGACAGAGAGGGCGAGAGAAAGAGAGAGAGAGAGACACACAGAGGGCGAGAGAGAGGGAAAGACTGAGGGAGAGAGAGAGGAAGACACAGGGAGAGAGGGAAAGAGAGAGGGAGAGAGAGAGGAAGACACAGAAAGAGAGAGAGAGAGACACAGAGGGCGAGAGAAAGAGAGAGACTGAGGGAGAGACAGACAGGTCTCCTGGATTCTCAGTGGACGGTTCATGGTGACCCCGCTCTCTCTCTCTCTCTCTGTGGCTGCAGGGTGGTGCATCTCTGCGGGGGTCATGTGCACCACCATCATGTTCCTCTCCACTTTGGCTCTAGTCCTCCGCAAACATTTCACCAGCCCAGTCAAGACGTAAGTTCATGTTTTATTTTTCACAAACTTTAATCAAAGCAGCATCGAGCAGTTGAACGAGCTGATTTATACGTCTTAATGTTGAAAGACTTACAGATATGGTGTACACTTGATGCATTTACTGCTGTTGTTACTTCTCTTATTATTCATGAAATTAGACATAAATAACTCAAGGAAACAGAGAAAAGTCTGCTCTGCATCTGTACAATCAGAAAGCCTCTGAACACCCACACAGGTGTTGGTGATTAGACCATGATTAGACCTCTACTCAGGAGGATGTGGAGGCAGACCACAGCTCCATCACCGTGTTGGGGGAGGAGGGATTCTCAGACTTGTTCGGTCCTTAGACTTTCTTGCATCGTAAAAAAAGTCTCACCATGCTTCAGATCTATTAAAAACATGTCCAGCTCTGATTTGCCGGATTAATTGAATAAGTCCAATAGATGTGTAGAGAGTGAAATGATAAAGGTACCTTACTATATGATCAGACATTAATGAAACATGCTATGTTGAAGTGCTGGCTTCTCTGACAACAATGCAGCAGCCAGTATGTCCTCCTTCTAACTTTAGATTCTGCTCCTGAATGCTCTGGATTTGTTTGGACCAGAGAAGGTAGGCGCTTTTAAGACACGCCCCACACAGCCGTTTTGGATGCCCCTCGGTTTGTCAGATATGAGAGCAGTTATCAGGTCAACAGGTGTTGCAGCGATGGAAGCTGGCAAGAGAAGTGGTTCAGATAGAAGTGATTGTACCCGACCTAAAAAGCCTCTGCATGTTTCTAATAAGCTCCACGAGCAGAAACGTGCTCAAACTAGGATGAAAAGATTTGCTGAAAAATGGAGAGAGGTTAGAACACAGAAAGGTTTACAGACCCATGCAGAGCTGGATAAACACTGAAGCTTCAGTGTCCACCACATGGTGACCTGCATGAGCATCGACTCTAGAGAGGAGAAGGAGACAGCTCTCTACAATGTTTAGAATCTGGACTGCAGTACCCATTTTAACCACTAGGTGTCAGAGTTACATACTGCTCCTTTAAAGCTTCACTGCTACTGCGATCTTGTGTTTGGTATTTACTCTGTCATGATGCTTTTGATGTCTTGAATTTTTATAAACACAGGAGAATCATTCCAAAACAAGGTAAATGTTGGTGAAACATACCGACAGTCTTCTAAATAAATCACAGGCGGTAACTCAATGACAGCATGTCACCCTGTTAGTAAGATGAATGTGTAGAACACCCGTTAAGTTGTAAGGTGCTTACAAAAACACAGGAACTAATGAACGCGGCATCGCTGTTTTTGACCTTGTACATTAATATTTTTTTAAAGGCCTTTAAATTACGTAACTCAAAAAACACTCCCGGTGGGGTATAGCAACAATAGTTTATGGATTTTTACTCAGACGAACAGTGACTCTCTGACATTTTGTTCCCTCTGTCATGATGCTTTTGATGTCTTTGAATTGCCTTGTTGTTGAAATGTGCTTTGTTTTGCCTTACTTGGGGGTTGTTGAAGAAAACCTGTATCCCGACCAGGTTAGGTCCACAGACTCAGTTACCATAGTAACTGACTCAGAGCTAAAGTAACCTCCCTCTCTGGCACGGGCTTGTGTTACCCCTCTTTCCTCGTGTTTGAGTGACCTCTCTTTCTGAAACGGAAAGCCCAGAGTTTCCCACAATCAGGGTTCACTAAAAACTTATAATTAATAAAGTATAAATTATTATTATTACTATAACTGACTCAGTGTTTGCAATAAACCTGATTTCTGAATCGGGCCCCAGGTGTGTCTGTAGGGAACCTCAACATGACCTGTGAGCATATGAAGAAAAACATCAGACTTACCTATGAAGGTCAAATGGAAATAGAAGCTTTCCTAAGCAAAATTGTACAGGGAAGTACTCGACGGCTTCACTGGCTTCAGTAGGAGATGTGCAAAGTTAGTAAGTCCAGCCTTGTGGTTCATTTTACTTTTGGAAGTCAAGCACGGCTCCATAATCCCATCACGTTGCCACCACCTGTGACTCTGTGGAAACCATCCCGGGTCATGAAACTGCATAATAATAACTTTATTTTTATAGCACCTTTTAAAAACACAGGTTTACAAAGTGCTTTGACAAACAAGAACAAAGCAAACTAAACCAAACCCAGAAGAACAGAAACAACAGCAAGAACAAACAAATGCAAAATACTAAAAATAATTAAATACAATTCAACAGAAAAGAACCCAAAGTGCACGATACCCAACAGACATGTATAACCCGACCATCACAAGAACCATCAGAAGAACCCGGGAAAAACAAGAACCCAACAACACGATCTGAGACCAAGAGGACCAAAGATTTAAAAAGATGTAAGAAACTAAAAGAGATAAAAGCAAATCAAAAGAGAACAGCAATAAGAAGGTAAGAGCAGGAAAAGAAATAGAGACAAGTGGTTAAAGGATAAAAAAAACAATAGTATTAATAATAATAAAAAGTAAATATATATATAAAACATAACTAGACAGAGTAAGTAAGATAAGAAATTACCAAGTTAAAAGATAAGAGGAGTTAAGAGCATAAATAAAAGGACAGTAAGAAGTTATATAAAGAAGATAAAAATAGTAAAACCAGTAAGAAAAGACATTAAGAAGACGACATCACATAAAAGCAAGTCTGTAAAAGTATGTTTTAAGAAGGGATTTAAAAGAATTGAGAGAGTCTGCGAGTCTTATCTCCTCAGGGAGGTCGTTCCAAAGTCGAGGGGCCCTGACTGAAAAGGCCCGGTCACCTTTAGTTTTAAGTCTCGACTTTGGAACGACCAGGAGGCCCCCACCTGAGGATCTAAGACTGCGGACTGGCTTATATGGTGTCAGTAGCTCTGTTATATAGCTTGGAGCCAGCCCCGTCCGTGCTTTAAAAGTAATGAGTAAAATCTTAAAATCGATTCTAAAACTTACAGGAAGCCAATGTAATGAAGCTAAAATTGGAGTGATGTGATGTCGTCTGTTACAACCAGTAAGAAGCCTAGCTGCTGCATTTCGGACTAGCTGGAGGCGAGACAGTGACTTATTTGTGATTCCGGAAAATAGGGAGTTACAGTAGACAAGTCAGGAGAAAATGAGGGCGTGAATGATCTTTTCAATGTCTGGTTGGGTTAGTATTGTTTTAATTTTGGAGATGATGCGTAGATGGAAGAAGCATGATGGGACAACTGTTTTGATATGGGATTCAAAGGTGAGATTGTAATCAAATGTAATTCCTAGATTTCTGACGGTGGGTTGGACATTGCCGAATAAGGGACCGAGGCTGCTCTTTGAAATATGAGTGGAGTTTGGCGGGTTGAATACTATGATTTCAGATTTAGAATTGTTCAGTTGGAGAAAGTTTTGTGCCATCCAGCAGTTGATATTGTTTAGACCAGGGGTGTCAAAGTCCTATTGGGTCAGGGGCCGGATTTGTCCAAATGAGACCTCAAGTGGGCTGGACTAATTTTGCCGACATCACTATAACTCAACACATGGATATATAGGCTAATGTATGATTGTATAGAAAACTTTAACATGTTGGCACATGGAAATATTTAAATGTACCACATTACAGAAGAAAACATCAATAATTATGTTTTGTTTGAGGTTATTATATTATGTTTAAATATTGCTGTTCAAGGTTAGAGAAACTTTGACACCTTATTCTACCTGCCCTGGGATCAGTGCATTAGAGAGAGAGAGAGAGAGAGAGAGAGAGAGAGAGACTTTAGATCTTTAGAATACATTTCCCCCTTCTTCCCAAAACGTCTCGTGGGCCATATGAAACCTGCTGTCGGGCTGGATACGGCCCGCGGGCCGTATGTTTGACATCCCTGGTTTAGACAGTTTCTGACAGCAGCTAGGCTCCTAGCATCCTCGGGTCTCAAAGGAAGGTATACCTGTGTGTCATCTGCACAGCAGTGAAAGGAGACTTTGTGGCGTTCAATTATTTGGCCAAGAGGCAGCATATAAATGGAGAATAAAATGGGACCTAAAACCAAACCTTGCAGTACACCACAGGTAATGTTAGAGGTAGAGGAGGAGTAGTTACCGATGGTGACCGCAAAGATTCTTTCTAAAAGATAAGAGTAAAACCAGCTAAGTGCAGTATCCTTTAAACCAACCCATTTTCTGAAATGATCAATTAAAATTGTGTGATCAACAGTATCAAAAGCTGCGCTAAGATCTAAAAGAATTAAAATTGTGCCCTCCCCTCTATCTGCTGCTAAAAGAAGGTCATTGGTTACCTTGAGGAGGGCCGTCTCTGTGCTGTGACAAGCTCTAAAACCGGATTGGAATTTCTCAAAGAGGTTATTTTCAGTCATAAAAGATAAAAGTTGTGTTGAAAAAAAGCAGAGGGGACTACACCTTCTGCCAAGGAACTATTAATAATGGATAAAATACTGGGTCCAACTGTGTTAAAAACCTCTTTGAGAAACGTTGTGGGAATAAAATCAAGGCTGCACGTAGTTGATTTCATGTGGGTTAAAATTTCAGATAAAAAGGTCAAGGACACCGGCTCAAAACTGCTAAAATAACTGTTAAGTTCCCTGCTGGTGTCTAAAATACGGTCTGGGGGAATGATTTGTTGCCTAATGTCCTTGACTTTATTAGTAAAATAAGTTAAAAACTTCTCACACAGATCCTGAGAAGGATCAGTAAAATAAGAAGGGGAGGGGGTGGTGATTGATTCTAAAACCTTAAATACAATTCTGGGGTTAGAATGATTGGCTAAAATCAGATTAGAATAAAATGCTGCTCTTGCGTCTTTAACTGCCTTTTGGTATTGTTTCATTGTATCTCTCCATATTTCATAGAATACATGCAAGCCTTTTTTTCTCCATTTTCATTCTTTCCTTCTGCAGTCTCTTTTTAGATCCTGAGTCAGTTCGTTTAGCCATGGCTGTGGAACTCCGTTAGTCTTTATAGGGAGCAACAGAGTCCAGCACAGTTTGACAGGTGAGATTAAAAGAGGAGACCAGCTGCTCTGTGTTAAAATTTTGGTAAAAGGCAGTTGAAGAGACAAAAATAAAAAGCTCCTTTAACTTACTAGCAGACGTAGAGTTAAAAACCCTGCTGCGGACAGGTGCCTTACTAATAAAAGGTGGCTGAGATAAAACCATTCTGAATAAAACCAGTTTGTGGTCTGACACACAGATATCCTTTGTCTCAAATTTGTTAGGGCTGAGACCACTGTATACAACAAGATCAAGTGTGTGGCCCTTAGAGTGAGTGTGTTCCTGTATTGCCTGATTAAGGTTAAAAGATTCTAGAACATCCATAAAATCACCCATGAGGGACTGAGAGGGGCAGGGACTCTCTGACATTTCGTTCCCTCTGTCATGATGCTTTTGATGTCTTGTGTGAACTACTTTGAATTGCCTTGTTGTTGAAATGTGCTTTGTTTTGCCTTACTTTGATTTGTTGAAGAAAACCTGTATCCCGACCAGGTTAGGTCCACAGACTCAGTTACCATAGTAACTGACTCAGAGCTAAAGTAACCTCCCTCTCTGGCACGGGCTTGAGTTCCCCCTCTTTCCTCGTGTTTGTAAAGCACGGACGCTAATATAACAGAGCTACTGACACCATATAAGCCAGTCCGCAGTCTTAGATCCTCAGGTGGGGGCCTCCTGGTCGTTCCAAAGTCGAGACTTAAAACTAAAGGTGACCGGGCCTTTTCAGTCAGGGCCCCTCGACTTTGGAACGACCTCCCTGAGGAGATAAGACTCGCAGACTCTCTCAATTCTTTTAAATCCCTTCTTAAAACATACTTTTACAGACTTGCTTTTATGTGATGTCGTCTTCTTAATGTCTTTTCTTACTGGTTTTACTATTTTTATCTTCTTTATATAACTTCTTACTGTCCTTTTATTTATGCTCTTAACTCCTCTTATCTTTTAACTTGGTAATTTCTTATCTTACTTACTCTGTCTAGTTATGTTTTATATATATATTTACTTTTTATTATTATTAATACTATTGTTTTTTTTATCCTTTAACCACTTGTTTCTATTTCTTTTCCTGCTCTTACCTTCTTATTGCTGTTCTCTTTTGATTTGCTTTTATCTCTTTTAGTTTCTTACATCTTTTTAAATCTTTGGTCCTCTTGGTCTCAGCTCGTGTTGTTGGGTTCTTGTTTTTTCCCGGGTTCTTCTGATGGTTCTTGTGATGGTCGGGTTATACATGTCTGTTGGGTATCGTGCACTTTGGGTTCTTTTCTGTTGAATTGTATTTAATTATTTTTAGTATTTTGCATTTGTTTGTTCTTGCTGTTGTTTCTGTTCTTCTGGGTTTGGTTTAGTTTGCTTTGTTCTTGTTTGTCAAAGCACTTTGTAAACCTGTGTTTTTAAAAGGTGCTATAAAAATAAAGTTATTATTATGCAGTTTCATGACCCGGGATGGTTTCCACAGAGTCACAGGTGGTGGCAACGTGATGGGATTATGGAGCCGTGCTTGACTTCCAAAAGTAAAATGAACCACAAGGCTGGACTTACTAACTTTGCACATCTCCTACTGAAGCCAGTGAAGCCGTCGAGTACTTCCCTGTACTTAGGAAAGCTGAAGGTCAAATGGAAATAGAAGCTTTCCTAAGCAAAATTGTGTAGGGAAGTACTCGACGGCTTCACTGGCTTCAGTAGGAGATGTGCAAAGTTAGTAAGTCCAGCGTCATGGTTCATTTTACTTTTGGAAGTCAAGCGCGGCTCCATAATCCCATCACGTTGCCGCCACCTGTGACTCTGTGGAAACCATCCCGGGTCACGAAACTACATCATTAATGATGTTTCCACACATGCACAAAACTCCTTGAGTTGAGCCGCATGTGAGAACACAAAGGTCCACAATAAACCACTGCCCTTGTTATGTTAAAACGGTGCCAGAGGAGAGGGGCCAGATAATCGAAGGCTCTACCTCCCATACTAGTTTGTAGCATGGGAGGTATGTAGGTACGACAAGCATTTTCGGGCGTAATGTTCTCGAGGGGAAAGACGGCACCGTGAGGTCTTCAAGATAAGATGGTTCCTGACCATTAAGAGCTTTGTAAGTGAAAAGAAGATTTAAATATTCTGTTCTAGATTGATAACATCTTGTGAGGAGCATGTTAGGGGTTAGAAAGAATTAGAAACCACAACTCTGAATGAATTAATAACAAAAACGCCTTATAATATTCAGAAAGTTATACAAAGTGGCCTGCTATCAGGAGGAATCCAATCTCTTTGTTCTCCTCAGAAGGGAAAAACTATCCATCCATTATCAATACCGCTATTCCCAGCCACACTCACATTCACACTCGGGGTAATGTAGAGTCACCAGTTAACATAACGAGCATGTCTTTGGACTGTGGGAGGAAGCTGGAGTACTCGGAGGGAACCCACACATGCCCGGGGAGAAAATGCAGACTCCACACAGAGAGACTCCTGTCAGCAGATGAGGCCTTGCTGTGAGGCAATAGCTCTAACCACCGCACCACTGTGCAGCCCGGGTCAAAACTAATTTATATTGTTTTTTACACTTTGAAAATGTCTTGACAATCAATCTAATCACTTCTTTCATGTTGGGAGGATAAAGTGTTGAGTTCCAACAGCAGGTGCATCACATTAACTAGATCAAGGTAAAATGAAAATACATTTGCAAAGCAAAGTTGAGGATGTGAGTGAAGGTGACCTCAGTGACATCACAGACGTACACTAGCATATATATGAGGAGGCAACAGAGGAGGGAGCCGTCGCAGTGGAACCCGAGCCTCACCTGTAACAGAAGACGCTTTGAACGCTTCCTCGCAATTATCTGTAAAATTCAGCACCATGCAGATTGTCGTTTTGAGCATGCTTTTGATTGTTACTGTGTCAGCACTGTTTGGAAAGCATGTATATGTGAATATTTCAAAGCGATGGCAAGAAGCTCGAGACTACTGCAAAGATAAATACACTGCTCTTTCCCCTTTCACTACACCATTGGATCAAGAGAGACTGAAAAATGCAACAATGGACAAATTGAATTCCAAAATGACAAAGTTGGTCTGGATCGGCCTCTACAGAGACAAGGAACAAATGTGGAGGTGGACTGGAGAAGAACTCGCAACAAATATACAAACATGGGCTGATGGAGAACCTCTGGACAATGAGACATTTGCTGCGACTTACTGGCATTGTGACCGAAAAGGGTGGCATGGTGTCAGATCAGATACAGAAATTCCCTTTTTCTGCTTCAACCTGATGGTGGATGAGGTGAAGAAGACCTGGGAGGAGGCTCTGGAGCACTGCAGAGAGACTCACACTGACCTCACCAGCCTGAACTCTGAGACTGAGCGGCTCCTGGCCCTGAGCGAGATCCAGCACAACCACATCACAGAGTGGGTGTGGATCGGCCTGCGTTTCCTTGGTGATCGCTGGCTGTGGGTGAACGGTGACCCTCTGGTGTACGAGGCCTGGCCCAAAGGAGACCAGGAGCACCAGTGTCCTCTCAGGAAACGCTGCGGAGCTCTAACCAAAGAGGGACACTGGGAGAACTGGGACTGTGAGGAAAAACTCCACTTCATCTGCTATTGAATCTGTCATGTTATTAATGTTTTAACAGAGGTGGGCACAGTGAATAATTTGTTTTAACTTCCATTCGTTCGTAAAAAAAAAATCAATTTTATCGAAAAAAAACTAAACCATCAGATTTTCGCCATGTCAATAGATCCGAGTTCTTAAGATGATGAATTAGAAATCTCAAATTACACACGTGTCTGTATGAAAATCTTCAATTAACAGAAACTTTTTTGACATGTCATCACCGTCTTCACTCGAGCATCACTCCAGAAATTCATGTAGGTGACGCAGCACTTCACAATAAAAGCACCGGGGCAGAGAAGGGCATTTTGGCTCGTTATCCAATAAGCTCTCTGAACTGCAGCAGGCGCTACGCTCTGGTTCATCATGAGTGAGCAGGTTTTTGATGTTAACTTTGCTTCTTTGCTTTTTTAGTGACATTTCAACGTCTAAAATGAAAAATATTTTGTTTAGTCAATTGTTTTTTTAGTTGTAATGGTCATGATTTTAACACTAGGCATGCTTCAAGAAGTTGTTTTACACTTCCACCCTCAAACACTAACGTAAGACAACGTACTGTTATGCATCGAGGCATGAAGATGTGGAATGATCTTCCATCAGATTTTGCAGACGATCTCCTTGGTGTGTCAGGGCCTTTACTCTGCATTGTTTAAGTAGGAACAATAATTATAAGATTTGTCCAACACTGTATTTTATTGATTACATAGATATAACGTGAACATATGAGAGATTTCCTTTTTGACTTGCAATAGGTTCATCTTGATGTTTTTGAGTGTGCTGTCATTTATTCTATTTTTGTATTTTTATGTTATGGACTTTTAATATTTTAATTTGTGTGGATTTTAAATTCATGTTTGTATGAGTGGACCCCAGGAAGAGTAGTTTCTACTTAGGTAGTTGCTAATGGGGATCCAAATAAACGAATAACAGAGTGTAAAAATGTAATTTCCCCTCACAGGAATATTAAAGAATATCTTCTTCTTCTTCAGCCTGTCTGAGGGTAGAGCACACGTTTTTCAGACTGATGGGTTCAAAGCTGTATGGGCTGTTAGGCAGGTTTTGTGCTCACTGGTTGAGGATGGCGCTTTGGTTTTAAATTTTTATAATGATGGGTTTTTTTTGTGTTTTTGTGAGGTTATTTATGCATCCCCAGTGTTGGGCAAGTTACTTTAAAAAAGTAACAAGTTACAGTTACAAGTTACTTCTCCCAAAAAGTAACTAAAGTAGTTACTGAGTAACAAATTATAAAAGTAACTAGTTACTTTGGAAAGTAACTATTGCGTTACTTTCAAGTAAATTTTTAAATGCTCAAATGTGTCAAAGAATTTGGACCCCACCTCCACCCCTCTTTAACAGAACTTAAAATACATGTGTATTTATAATGAATATTATAATGAAATGGACACTTAATACAATCAATAATTAACAGAAACAGTGTACACAAATCTAAACTATTTTAATGTTGCTGTGGGACAAAGTGAGACTAGCCTCCAATCAAATGTCATGTATTATTGTAGATATTATAATTACTATGTTTATATAGTGGATCTGTAAAAATGACATAATAGATGTTTTGGAACTTTTTATATTTATTGCACCAACAGGCCACAACTAGGCAAAATTAAATTATATTTGTTAAGCAATGTACCAAAAATAAATAACAAATATATTCACTCTTTGTAGTGCAAATTAAAAAAACTTCAGACAACTGGTAGACATACTGTACTTCAAGTATTTTCTTCCTCGAAAAAGTAGAACATTGTAACAATATGAAGTGCTTTCAATATTACTGAAAAGTGCAATGTATAGCAAAACTAAGGCATCCAAATATAAACAGGTAATACATTAACAACAAAAAATACATAAAAAAATAAATCTCTGGCTTTCTCATTGACAAGCTCACCTCAAGAGGCCGCAGCCAGTCAACAAATAAATCTAAATTAATTTATGCTCTTTAAGCAATGTACCATAAATGTATCCAAAAAAATATATACACTCTTTTTAGTGCAAATGTAATAAGATGCAACACAACTTCAGACAACAGGTAGACATACTGTATCCAACCTTAGCTCCTGAACATTCATTCATTCATCTATCCATTAATCTATCCATCCAACCAAGTCATCCAACCATCATTCCATTCTCCCCATCCATCCAAGCCACCCTATCTACCTATCCATCCATCCATTCTTGCCATTGAACCAGTGGTTGTATCGCAAAACCAAAAGCTTCTCAAACTTCTGGTCAGAGAGCCTGTTCCTCTTTGGAGTTAAGACTAGCTTCCCCAGGCTAAAACGTCTCTCTACTGGGGCACTGGATGAAGTGGCTGCATTATGCTGCAGTGAAATTTTCTTTATCAGTGCAAATCCATTAAGAGAGTCTATCCCTTGTTCTCCTGATTTGAAATAATCTGCGACTTGACTTTCAGCAGTAGCAGAGGTGTCATCCTCATCCTCAAAGGAAAAGAACTCATCCTCTATGGCAGAGTCTGTGCTGAGGTGGCGTGTTGGTGGGCTGGTACCTGCTTGCTGGTCTTGGTACAGGACAATTTTCCGACACTCTTCCAGCAGACTTGCCTTGGCCTTGTCCTTCCTGTCCTGTGTCCGCAGCCAACGTAGTTTGAACTTGGGCAGAGTCACAGCAGCCAAGACAGCATCCTCGCTTTCCAGCACCTCTGCAAATCTTGTTTTGATTGCCTGAAATGATACATAAGGAGGCAAAGTCCATATTATATTATCTGTATCTCTCTATCAAGAGAGAGAAAGGGAGAGAGAGCATAATAGATTATTATGAGCATATTTATATATATTTAATTTTACATTAGCCTATATTTCTTTCCATATATGTTAAATACATTTTGAAATAATGCCTATACATTCTATTTCTTTACAACAAGGCTTTGAAGGTCCTTCATCTATAGTCCTAATACCGGTATCATAACTGTAAAAGCTAGGCTAGAATAGAATAGAGTTAACTTTTCCCATCCATCTATATCAATAAAATTAAATTATTGGGCAATTTGTTAAAGATCTAAAATAAATTAAAGTTCTTACTGTGACAATTGCCTCTGGAAGGTCAATTAGGATGTGCAGGCCACTCTTCAGTTGCAGGGTCTTGAATATCAATGTCTCCAGTGTGGGTAGGAGTATGCTATGGTAACAATGATCTTCTCCCTGAAGAATGTTTAAGGCTACTGTAAGTGGCTTCATGACTGTACAGTACTCCCTAATGAACTGGTGTTCTTGCTCTGTGATGGCTGTCAATCCGAACTTGGACGAGATGGTGTTCAGCTCAACCATAGGAATCCCACATATACGAGCCAGGGCATCATAAAATGAGTTCCATCTTGTGGTGTATGGGACTAACAGCTTCTTTGAAATAACATCATGCACAGTCTCTGCGGCCACCGTTGACTGACTAGCCTTATTCCATAACCCTGTGCATTTTGTGGTAGCGCTTCTGTAAACCGCTTTTGTTCCTGGTGTTGACAGTAACCACTTGTCAACATCAGTGCATGAAACCAGGTTCAGGGTGTGTGACGCACATCTCTGATGTGGCGGTAAAGTGTTCACAACTTCATTATCATCATCATCAAACACAACAGGGGTTTGCAAGGCATCACTGATGTTGGTAAACGTCACCTCATCCTCGTCATCATCAGAGTCATCCTGCTCGACTGGCTGGTACCTTTTGAAGGCCTTGACAAAGCCATTATCTGTGACTGTTGTTGTGATTTTGTGTGATATGCCATAGGAAGAGTGGATATTGTCAAGCTCCGTTGCAATTTTTTCATGTGTATGGCGTCCCTTGAACCTCCTGCATGCCAGTGCTGCCTTACCTCGCTCCATGCTTTGCGGATTTATCCAATGTGCCGTTACGCCGAGATGACTCTTATTACATGCAGTCCAGATGTCTGCTGTGGTAGACAAATATTCTAATTTCTCAAATGTCTGTTTGAGCTCGACATTCATTTGAGCATATTGGGTGTCTATGTAGTTCGCAAACGTCTTTCTACATGGCAGGCCAATCCCTGCTCTGACCGGTATTTTGGCAACTAGTGCTCTGAATGACTCCGACTCAACCATCGATAACGGCAGCATATCCTCCACAACATACCTGGCTACCAGTTTGTTTAGCTCGGCCTGAGACAAAACGTGTGGTGGTGGTGGGGCCGTAAAATCAAACTTCGGTTGCTTAGGTTTTGTGGCACTGTCTCCTTCTCCTTCGGGGGTCTTCTTGGCCACTAATTTCGTGGAAGCATGTAGCGTTGAAAGATGTTTCAATAAGTTTGAATTGCTCGACACCGACGTGGAGAGGCTTTTGACTCCAGGGCATAATGTGCATTTCACGATTACACTCGTTCCTTTAATTTCTTGGAAGGAAAAGTAATGGCTATACTTCCATTTACTACTTACATCTACTGTTGGATTATTTGGGCCATTCCTGTTTCTCGTTGACTCACTTGTGTTGTTGTGTGTCTGACTATGCATGCTTTCGAATTTGTGTAAACAACACCGCCCAACTCTACCTCTGATTGGCTCACCATGAAATTTTACTCTACCTTAGCCAATCGTCATCATTTATGCGGTTGTCTCGTGTCCGCACTCACCAAAGAGGAAGAACAGTAAGAAATATCTTTGCCGCTCAGCTTAGAGATCTAGTTGGTCTGATGAAAAACAGCTTCAGTCATAGTAGCGCACCACATTTTTTGGCAGTAACAGTCACGGCGTTATAATGATGGGAAGAGTAATCAATTAGATTACTCGTTACTGAAAAAAGTAACGCCGTTAGTAACGCCGTTATTTATAACGCCGTTATTCCCATCACTGCATTTGAAATAAGTATTTAAGGATTTCCTGGAATGTTGCATAAATAAAGTTACTTAAAAGTCAAAAACTCTACTTCTTCTTCATCATCTTCTTCTTCTTCTATTTGATCCTGCCTATAAACCCCTCTATTTCAGCCCTGCTCAGAACAGGCTGTTTCTGTGTCTGTACCTTTAAATATGTAAATGAGCTGTGTCTGACCACGCCCCCTCTCTGGAAGGGCTTGGGTGTACTCGGTGCTTTCTCGCTCCATGTCCTATTGTTTACGGTGAGAAGGCAGACTCAAAGGGCAGAACAAACACCTAGCTGTGGGAGTGTCACCCACCTGGGGGAGGGGCTACTGCCCTTTGTGATGTCATGAAGGGTGAAATCTGGTATCAAGAAACAAAAATAAATCAAAACCTGATCTGAATTTGAACTCATTCAAAAAGTCCAAATGAGATGGGTTTTTTTTTAAATCAGAAACATTATTTACATTAAAAACCAGGCGGGAACAGGAACAGCATCCGTCTGAGCAAACACCTGAACAGACCGAATACCTACAATAACAATGAGCACGTACAATATAAAGTCGCAGTAACACAGGAGCAACGACTACAGGAGTGGTGTTTGGGTGAAGAGACTTCCAGGTGTGATTTATTGCACGTGTACGTGTAGGGCACAGTTAGACACAGTTTGTGTTTCACCATAAACACTGAGGCGTTTAGAAACAAACTCAAGTTATCCTCTTGTAACAAAACCTTCCATTATAACACAAATCAAATTTTAGAGAGCACACTGTCATCTTACTGACTTTAAAAACAGTCCTCATAGTGTTTACTTCAGAACGAGACGTTTCTCTTCAGACATTAACGTCTTTAAAAGAGCAATATGTAAGATATCTACTGAACTTTAAAGTGACCTTACTATATGATCAGACATTAAAGAGTCCATATTCTGCCCTTTTTGGGGTTCGTGTATTTAATCTATGTTCCTACTTTTGTATGTTCACAATAGCTAAAGTTCTAAAAAAAGTGTCTGTTTTCATGAACTGCTCCTCCTTGCTCCCTCTCCGCTCTGAGTCTGTCAGCTAGTGATGTGTCGGTCATGAACGATTCGTTCAAAACGAACGAATCGTCTGGGTGAACGAACTGAACTGAATCACTTACTAAAAAGATTCAGTTTATTAAATTCTGATTCACAGACAGAGCTGCAGAGAAGTACTGAACGATTCGGTGAACGAATCATTTGAACGAATCACTTTACTGAACTGATTCTACTGATTCAGTACACTGAAAAGAACTGCTTTTCACATCACTACTGTCAGCTACGCTCTGCTGAGCCCACACTGTTAGACCCCACGTGAGCCAAGTCTGCTCTGATTGGTCTGCCGATCCACTCTGTCGTTATTGGTCAGTTGCTGAGCGCGGTTCTCGGAAATGTCCCGACTCTTTTACCATATTGGGAATGCAGCCACTGGCTCCGTCCGAGGAGAGCATAAACGTTAGCACCTTAGCACTACTGTGCTACAGCAGGCTACAGCATATCGTGGGCGTGCTACAGAAGTTAACGGGCGTGCAACATGAGCTGCTGGGCTTGCCACAACGAGCCAATGGGCTTAGATCAGAGATAGATATCACACTGACAATGACGTAGGACTGACAAATTTTTATCGAGGGGGGCTAGAACCGAGCGTTACATGCGGCTAATGCTAAAGCTAACAGGATGAGGTAGGAGAAGCCGCGTTTCCACGGACTTTAAATTTTTGCAAATAGATGTGCCTAAACATGCACAGGATACATGGAAAACACACTAAAGAGCATATAAAACCAGAAAAAGCATAATATGGGACCTTTAAGGAAACATGCTATGTTGAAGTGCTGGCTTCTCTGACAACAATGCAGCAGCCAGTATGTCCTCCTTCTAACTTTAGATTCTGCTCCTGAATGCTCTGGATTTGTTTGGACCAGAGAAGGTAGGCGGTTTTAAGACGCCCCCCCACACGGCCGTTTTGGACGCCCCTCAGTTTGTCAGATATGAGAGCAGTTATCAGGTCAACAGGTGTTGCAGCGATGGAAGCGGGCAAGAGAAGTGGTTCAGATAGAAGTGATTGTACCCGACCTAAAAAGCCTCTGCATGTTTCTAATAAGCTCCACGAGCAGAAACGTGCTCAAACTAGGATCAATATTGGAGATGCTTTTGAAAAATGGAGAGAGGTTAGAACACAGAAAGGTTTACAGACCCATGCAGAGCTGGATAAACACTGAAGCTTCAGAGTCCACCACATGGTGACCTGAGTGAGCATCATCTCTAGAGAGGAGGGGGGGGGAGACAGCTCTCTACAATGTTTAGAATTTGAACTGCAGTACCCGTTTTAAAAGCTAAGGCCTGGCACACACGAAGCCTGCTGATACGTAATTGGTCAATACAGCTCAGACTGCTAATTTACTATGAGCTGAAATCAGAAGCCTTCCCATGCTGACAAGCGATCACATCAGGCTCGTCCTTACAGTCTCTGGTCGAGCGCTTGATTTAGGATATGAATATATAAATTAAATCAGACCATCCTGCAAATGTCCTGCTACGTTCTCACATCAGCTGACCCCGACTTCACAAAGAGAGTTCACCAGGGGGCTGGCAGAGATATGGCTGGGTACAAATATTCAGCGGTTTGTGTTCACACATGCAGCTCACCCTGAATATTTCAGGACATATTTTTTAGGAGTTTTGTTTAAGTGTGAAAGTCCCGTAAAACAGGAGGAAACGGATACTCGGGTGCTGGAGAATACATTTGTGTGCAGGTCGTCAGGTATTGATCTCTCCACACAATTAGGTGTAATGCTGTGCGGCGACTCTGTGAGAGATCCACGACAAAGAAGAAACCACAACATGAGTCATGTTTCTATAAGAGCGCTCTTCAACCTTCAGATGCTCGACCCCTGAGAAGGGTCTGTCCTTGGATCTTCAGCTCATTAAGGCGATCAACACCTACGGAGGGATGAAGCTCTATACGTGGGGTGATTAGCGCTGCAGTGTGGTGCCTGAATTGATTCCAGGGTGACCGTGCGCCAGAGGAAAGAGTGCCGGTTGTTATGAAATGTTTTTTGTCTCTCTCAGTGAGTAAACTGAAGGGAGTCCGACAGCCGGCGCCGGCTACAAACTGATAAACACTCATTCTAAATGCCAAGATTATTATGTTGAATCAGCGGAAACACGCCTGGTTCTGGCGCCCTTTATGAACGTTCTGGTGCATAAATGCCAGAACTATAGATCTTTCTCGGCTTCAGACATTTTCTTTAATTATGACATTTTAGCAGGAGTTTTATGGAAGGTGTAACAAAGCTTTGGTATTGAACAGAATATTTGTAATGAGTCTGAATGTTGTTATTTTCCAGTAAAATGCCAAAGAACTAACGGATAATTACTCTAAGGGGGGTGACACCGTTCAATTTAACTGAAAGGCACATTATTAATGACCTGCTATTAAACAAATCAAATGCAAACAATCCAGATTAAACGCACAGTATGTAGATTCCACCACCAGGGGGCTCTCAATCAAAACAATGACAAAAGATGACGTTAAGGCTGGTGGGGAATCATGGGAGTGATTCTCTCTGCTATTCTCTGATGAAAACGAACTCCGAGTCGACTGTAGTCATGACGACCGGGTGAAACCGACCTTAGGAAGAGAATCTGTATCCGAGTATAACTTACATGACGTTTTTTATAGCAACAGCAACAGCAACAGTACGGCAGCTTTCAGTAGCAGCTCACGCTTCCTCATGCAGCGGTCTTTGATGTAACATCCTGTGTTTCCACGGCAACGATGCACATGTCGTGTCTGTCATGCTGGCTTGCTCATGGTGTCCGCAACGAAAGACATGGGGTGTGACAACTATCAAATTAAAACCGCAGGCGGTGATGAAGGGCCTGTGCATGTCGGGGTGTGGCTAAGCAGCAGACTTTCTCGCAAGCTAGATTTTGTGCAAATTTTGGAGAATTCAAAAATAGAAAAAAAATTGATTTACAAACTACTCTAGCTGTAGGATATAAGAGCAATTCATGCTAGCTAGCAGCTGACAGTTCATGACTTTCTCCGACCTTCTTCAGATAACACCACGATCATCACTTCACTCTTTCCTCCCAAGTGTTTCTTATCAATCTGTCTTCCCCTTTATGCTTTCAGTCTTGGCATAGTATTGTAAACAGTATTCTAAACTTAGTTCTTCCCACTTGACCCCGTCCCTCACATCCATCTCTTCTTCTTCAGGTTTCCCAAAGGCTCGGGGAAAAAGGAGGAAGCCAGCAAGGATGGCAACAGAGACGTTGCAGCATGAGACTTAGTGTGTGATCCACCTCAGGTAAAAAGAGATGAATATGTTTATGGTGTTTAAATGAATCATTTATAGGATGCATTACAATGAGGACTTGCACGATTACGCATTGATGCAAAGAAATCGATGCTGAAGGGATGGAAATTAGCATCTACCACTTGCCAAAAGCAGGCATGTTTTTGTGCAGTGTCGGGTGAATTTACAAAAGTATCATAGGCTAACAGAGTGATTTGTGATCCCGGTCTTCTGCTTGTTCCGCTCTGACTTTATGGGCAGAGCCAGACGGTCCTGCACGCTTACTGTCACCACAAGGCTCCGCCTCCTCCTCATGTCAGAGTGAGTGTCAGTAAGCTCTCTGCTCAAATTGCCTCAGCCCCCTGTCTCTTGAGGCCCTGCGCAGCACGGATCAGCATCTCCATTAGAGCATGTCTACCTGTTTAAACTGATGTCTCGCTGTCTTTAGTCCAAGATGTTTAATAGGCAGACTGTGGCGGTGACTTGAGCTTAAAGGAGTTCCACTAAAGCTGCGATCATTCGATGATAAACACATTCTATTTCCGACAAGTTCCTCACATTAAAAGTGTTTGGCCTATATGCTGTTGTAGTGCTTTTAATGTGAAACATTTATAACAGGAAGCAGGGTGTTTTCAGCAGGAGCAACTTGCTAGAGAGAGAAACAAAAAGTCAAAACCGCACAGATTCAGTTAGGAGCTACACCATCCTGAGAAGTGAACACACGGTGACTTATAATCATGACTTATACATCATCTATGAATCAAAATTAGGACCCATTTCTTGGCTGCGTTTAAAGGAGCTTTTCAAAATGGGACGGCCTCTGACACGCCGTGGTGACACAATTGCTCAGCACCGAGGATGCAAACCCTGAATTGAGACACAGCCATAGCTGAAATAACTCCCCACCCCAATTTGCCTAAATAAATTCAGTGAAGTGCATTTCTACTTAACTTTTTGCAATCCAAATGGCCTGGGAATAAATCCTCCAGTTGAGTTTTTTAGTGCAAAGAAAACAGGTGAACTTCTCCTGTATAAAAGTGGCATCATTAAAGTGGTTAGTAATAGCTGCGATCATCCTTCTTCATACCACTGGAGATCCGCCTTTATTACATCAGGTTCTTTACATTTTGTTCGAGGCTGTACATTGTGTTGGCTTTAAATTGAACATCATGTTCTCTTGTATAACAAACACTGACGGGGTACTTTAAGCTTATGTAACAGTGGCTCATTGTAAAGCCTGTGTTACCTCTCTACAGATGTATAGATCAGCCTGCAAAGAGACAAAAAGCATCGAGAGAGCCGACTCAATACGTCCGTGTTCAACAGGTGAGACCTGATCAACCTTTTGTTCTGCTCTCTGGCGTCCTTGAATGTTAACAACACAAAGCCATTTCCTGTTCATCAGAGACAATGAGATGAGACCTGCACCAAGCTCCTGAACATTTTCCAAACGTTCAGAATCAGAATCAGAATCAGAATCAGAATCGGGGTTTATTGCCAAGTACATTTACACATACAAGGAATTTGACTTAGTGTATTTGTGATAAACAATTAACAAGGAAATAAAAGCAGAACTAGCAATAACTTAAATAATACAGTATAAGAAGCTATTACAATATAGAAAATAGAATTTAAAAATTTAAAATATAAAATAAAAATAATAAAAAGGGTGGAGGCCGCACTTGTAAACGCACACACTTTACAGAGACCTTTTCTTGCCCCCCCCTCCCTCCAGTAAACTGTCCTCATGAAGTCGAGGTAAGGTGACACAGCAGGACAAAATCTGAAAAATAATCGCCGGCAGCAAATTGGAAGTAATGATGGCTAGTGCGATCTTCTTGCACGTAATGAAGCTGATTCTTGATACTGTGAATACGTCAAGATACACACAGCGTTGATATGAAGGCAAAGACTGTCACCATATGCTTTGTCCACCATCTTGTATTTCTGCAGCATGTCCTGACTTCTGGGACCGACCCCCCTCCAGTCACTGAAAATCTCCCACTCTGAGGGACGTGTGAATAAGCAGCTCGAGTGAGACTTCAAAGGAACTTCATTGTACATGAGGAGTGCACCAGGGCTGTTGGAGTTTTTGTGCCTTGCTCAAAGGAGTACTGACCGAGCAACTCCCCAAAAACCAGACCATACTTTGGTCCATCCCGGTTCCCAACTCAAGTCACTGCAGACTGAGCTACCGCCGACCTGCATTTATTTAATGCACATGAGGATTTTCTGAGCTTTTATTTGGCCGTCAAAGAGACCGCAGTGTGGTCACAGCATTAACAAAAGAGCAGCGACCTGCACGGGGTCACCTCCCCTCTGTGTTGAACAGTATCAGTATCTAGGATCGGGTTTCACTGTAGGACGCTGTTGGACGTGGTTGGCGCAGAGTGACCCGGCACACACAGAATGAAGAGGGGAGACTTCATCGTGGCTGCGAGGGGAGACAGCCGGGGGGGCGACTGATGCGAGTTTGCCGGAGCACTGGAGGGATGTGAGAGAGTGGAGCATAGAGAAGAGACAAGACCACAGAGTAAGATCTAAAACTTTCCTGCTCGGTTCTTCTTATTGTTGTCTTTTCACAGCGGCCGGGACAATGTCTGCTGTGGTTTTTCCCTCCTCGGTCAACTCTAAGTCGGGTTGTACCGATACTAGATCTTAGAAAGGACACCAGAAAAAGAGAAACGATACAGAAACCTTTTTCAAAACCAAGACCAAAATGACAAACCTTTGGCACCAAATATGACATTCCACTAACAAAGACCAGATCGAGAAAGATATTGATTCAGAATAGATTATTGTGATGTGCATGGTGGATGATCGGAAGATTGAGGGTGGATAGATGAAAGGTATGGAGGGATAAAGGTAAGAGTCGAGGGTTGGAGGTAGGGGGGGTAAGAGTTAAGGGAGGAAGAGGTGAATGTAAGGGTCAGGAGGTTTTTATTTATTTTTTTATTTTTTATTTGTACATTTTATTTAATTCAAACAAACAATAAAATTAAGAAAGAAAAAAAACATAAAATCCCAAATTGTTAATGAAAAGGAGCAGAAAGAAGACTAATCTAAGGCTTAAATATGAAACATTTGGTCTTCATTCCTGAATCAAGTTTTAAAAAACTAAATTTCAAATCCTTTTAGGTCTTCACTCGGACTCAGGTGTTTCTCCCTGCAGAGGCGTTTAGAGCTGTTACATTCATCTGCCTGATTCTTTTTGATTGATTGGGTATTAAATCGTGTTCTAATTAATGTATTAATGAGCTAACTTAATGAATCCATTAACATGGATGTATTATGTTGAAGTCATTACGAGGAGCTGACACTCGACGCTCCGCCTCGAGTCAATAAAAAAAGATAAATCTACCAGTCGGCGTAGTTTAGTCTCCAGCTGTGTGTGAAGTTTTATTTATCTAGGACGTAATTATCTCCTCCAAAGTTTTAATTATCAATCAAAGTTCCTGACGGACAGCTGTCTGATAAATGTAGGGAAACTTACAGACGAGTCATTGTGTCACCACATCTGGATCAGAGAACAAATGGAACTTGAGAAACTTCAGAGAAAACATTTGATAATAAAGGAAATTAATCTGTGGCTAACATAACACCAGCTGGGAATTTACACATTTGTTTTTAGTATCTTGTAACACAAGGAAATGCTAATATTAGCTTTGAGCTACTAAATGTTGAAGAGATACGATACGATACACCGCCACAAGATATGTCACGATACGACACGACATGATCGTATCGCTTATGCAGCTAGCTGTTAGCTGGTACATTCTGTCCATGTCAGTTGGATTTTGGTTTGTTTTGCTGGTTGGTCCTCCATTTAGGACGTGCATCTCACTTTATGCTTCGCGTTTGCTGTCGTCGCCATGGTTACTGTATGTCTGTTGTGCTTCCTGCTTCGGTCAGCATGCTTCCTGATTGGTTATCGTTCCATTCCACGTGACAATTCACAGAGGCCGTCCTCTGTGTTCTCCCCACACAACAGGATTTCTGATCGTTGTGTGGGGAGTGCGTTAAAGATCGGTGCCTCGTGGAGTTTTTTAAAATGTTATCCTTAAAAAAATTAAACCATTTTCTGTGTGACTGATGAAAATGTGCACAAGTGTGTCTGCATCATCTTTCTCTGAGTGGTGAAATACATCATCATCCCTGTGCTGCTTCTTATCCCCCCCCCCCCCCCCCCACATACACAGATGTGGGTTGCAGATGTGGAGGCTGTCCTCAGGTCCATGGCGAGACAGCTGGTGAGTCTATGGGAGTCGGTGGCGTCTGAATCATAATGATGATGAAACTGGTTTCTCTCTCTCTCTGGGTTTGAATGTTGTTGTTTGTTCATCTTGTGGGCAGTGAAGTGTCAAACTAACTGACCTTCTCCTCTTCCCAGAATGCATCTCTGGAGAAATATCCTCGCCATGAAAGAAGTCGTCCCCCTTCTTTGGACCACTGCAGGTCTCTCTCTCGACGACCTGCTGATCCAGAGGGGCCGCTTTAGACGGGTTGGAAGTGTTTGAAGGCAGAATTCAAGGAAAATCTCACATTGTGGCACTTAAACTGAAATGTGTCAGAAATAAAGCCTTTCTGAATCACTCACGCATTGGTGCTCCTTTATTAGGGGGGTTGGGGCATGATTTACCTTCCTTAGATAGGACAGCTGAAGAGGGATCTGTTCCTGCAGGGGGCGCTGGAGCCTCATCGATGGCGGTCTCCATGCTGGAAATGCTGTCTCAGTCTAACTTTCAGTCAACCTAACGACAGGCTGAGAGCTGAATAGGGTGGCTTCTTGCCTCCTGACAATATTGGACTGGGTTTCAAATGTTTGCTAGCGGATCAAGAAACAGCATAAACAGGAAGTTAGCATACTAGCCTATGTATGCTCGGTTGTTAACAGGTAACACTGCCGCTAAACAATTATGTATTCTGATCTGTTTCACCGCTAATAATAATAATAATACATTTTATTTAAAGGCGCCTTTCAAAACTCTCAAGGTCACCTTACAGAGCAGAGATAAAGACAACAAAGTAACAACACAACGATCAAATGAACATTAAAAACACAAATGTACAGGATGTGAAGGAGTCATGAGACCGGGCGGAGAATGATCAGACTGAATATGCCAGTTTAAAAAGATGTGTTTTGAGATGAGATTTGAAAATGGAGAGAGAGTCGATGTTACGGATTTGTGTTGGGAGGGAGTTCCAGAGGTGGGAACGCGACACTCCGAGAGGCCGAGAGAGTACAACCCTGCAGATATTATTCAGAACAGACTGAGACGTAGCGTGAGGCTGTATCGTTAGCGGTGTCATCATTAGCATTATCAGGCTAACAACTGCTACAGGTGATGGGTTTTCTTTGTTCCTTTTTCAGAGCACATGAGTTATTAATGTCTGTCAGGACCCAGAATCTTAAAAAGTGTAAGTAGTAATACTTTCATCTTGAGGTTTCCTGTGATTACTTCTGATATTTTGTCGTCTAACACGCTCACAGTCTGAAATAAAAACCTGTTTTCTGTAATGATAACTGTGTTTGTTCTAAAAGGGGGAATCCACTCCCACGCACTCAGCAGCACAAAAACAAGCCACTAGAAAGATTCAGATTTGACTCCCTGCATGTGGCCTCTTAAACATCCAGAGGTGATTCAATCATTTGCAGTAACTATTAATCTCGATGAATGTACAGGATCTCTGAGATGAATGCTGTTTCTCATCCTCACAGGAGCAGGATCATTTCCTTTCTCCGACAAATGATCCCTTGTTATTTCCTGTCCCTGATCACATAAATGATTGAATCCTTGTTGATATAAAGGTTTGTTTTTCCTGTTTTGTTGTCCCGGGGACGCCTGCATGCATTCAATTTCTGGTACCACAGGGACCTATAAGGGCTGCAGGGTTATTTTTGAAAAGGGACTAAAACCACCACTGTGACAGGAATACAGCAGAGCATTATGCATCCACTCTATTAGGAACTCTATTATCGCAAATGTCTCTTGCTTTCCATCGAGACAACTATGTACCAAATCCCTGCAGCTGTAGTAGTGCACTACAGAGACAGAAGCCGGGGGAACTAATGTGCCTAATATGTCCCCAGGAACATCGCCTCTGCCAAGCGTGCACTCAAAAACCCCGCCGGTGTAATCAGGGAGGTAAAAGGACACAAATATCAGCAGCAGCAGCACTTCCCTATCTCACTGCCGCCTCCTGCTCCTGATGAGCACGTCTGACTCGAGTTACAAGATGAAAGAGTGGCTTGTGCACGTTCACCGGAGTGGAGCAGGCTGGGTAATGAGTGTGATCTCCCTGCACACTGTGGCGGACCATGGGAGGTAATCTAATGAAGAGGTAGAGAGAGAGAGAGAGAATTAGAGTCTGATACTGAGCCTCCTCTTTCTACCCCAATCAGGGCAGCAAACTTTCACTGCAGGGTCAATCATCGCTCCACTAGATTTTAAGAGTCAATAAAAAAAGGTCTCAGGTCTTGAGAAGCGTCTTAGAGCAGAAGAGGGATGCCTCAGTTTTGATTCGTCTGCCATGAGCAAAGTCCATCTACCATTTGAGTACCAGGATGTAAACATGTTTATTTCTGCTGTAAAAATGTAATTTTAACATCAATGTTAGAGGAGCTTCCCGGGAAAAGTCGGCCTCACTTGAGGTGGACACTCGATGAACTGCAGCTTATTTGAACTCCTCCTGTGGCTTAGTTTTTAAACACTAGAGGTTGCCGTTTCACATTGACGGAGCAAAGCCTTCGATTATTCCAAAAGTCATCATCAATGACGGCAGATCTTTACAGTATTGACACACCTTCAGCCCTACTTGTGTTGAAAAGGTTGATAAATCCTCATGGACAAAAACAATCTTTGGAGGCGGGGTTTGTCCTTTTTATTCTCAGTGGCAGCTCTCACGCCTCGGTCTTATCTAAATGTGTTCCTATGGTAACTCAAACACAAGCCATGGCGAGGATCGGCCTCCAGCAGAAAGATCCAAAGTCTGACAAGACGCCGCTCAGGCAATTATCACATACCCATCCCTCAAACCCTCAGCCAAAGCCTTTGACTCAAAACAGCTGGAAACGCCCACTCTCTCCCTTTCTCTCCCCGTCACATTTATAGGTTGTGGTTTTATCAGGGGGGGAGAGGGGGGGGGGTGGCTTGAGTGAGTTGAAAAAGGTTCTGAGAATAGCGAGGTGTCCTCTCAGCCGGCGTGATGTGTTTGTTCCTTTCCCTCAACATCGCCGGGGCTCCACTTCAGGAAACGAGCGGTGATACACGGGGAAGCTGTTTCCACTGGGTAACAAAGTGATCCTCATGAGAGCTGACCGAGATAATCCAGGACCACAGCGACGGTAGTGGAAGAGGTACATAACATATACGCCCTATCAATGATTTAGATAAGCTGCAGCATTTAGAAGACACATGAGCTGTGAAGCTGCTTCAATACAATCCAATGATACAGAGCACACAAGCATGAAGACACACAGATATTTATAAATGGAGGGTAAATATGAAGGATTCTTTGATGAATATTTGCAGGATAATGATCCCCTCTTTTGAAAACATTTTAATAGTTTAGTCCACCGTCTTGACTTGCAGTTGCTGTCTAAAGGCGTTTGTTGTTTTGGGTTGACGTGAGAGGTTTTGCAGGACTCTGAAAATTCTTTCTATGTAGAACTGGACTTGATTTTTTTTAATGCAACTTGTTGCATCATTGAAGGAGGGGGTCCTTCCCCATCCTCCAGTGTTGAAAAATGAAGCTGTTATAAACTGCAGTTCATCGAGTGTCCACTTGAGGCGTCTTATTAAAATGCCAATTTTTACAGCAGAAATACACATGTTTACAACAAGCGGCAACCTTGGATGTTTAAAAATGAAGCTGATCCTGAAGTCCATTGCACTACTCACCACTGCTCTATTATTTTATATTATCCTATTTAGCTTTGTACATATTAGTCTTCGCTTATTTGTTTATTTTTGTGTTTATTGTTGATATTTAATATTATACCTTTGTACATAGGAGAGCACAGTTTACCAAAGTTAAATTCCTTGTGTGTTTAAGAATACCTGGCCAATAAAGCTGATTCTGATCCAGAAGTGTAAAATCATGCAGTTCCTCAAGTGTCCACTAGAGGCTGGCCGCAAAGGCACAGGAAGTCACGTACACACCCATTCAAAAAAGACTGTTAGAGGAGAAATAGACACAGGTGAGCACAATCTGGGGGAGGAAGCGTGAGGCGGTAAAACACTGGGAGCAGGATCTGAAAGGGTAAGTACAAAGTAAAACAGGAAATGACAAAATACTAAAATAATTTAAACAAAAAGAAAAACATATTCATGTGTTTTTATCTCTAAAAACTCGATGACACAACCAGGTGAATGCTTTTATCTGAGTGTGTTTTCAGATTTATTGGTCCACTGTCTGACACAGATTACACATCGCCCAGCGGACATGTCAGTCTCGCCCACTTGGCCACTTTATTCTATTCATTTCTAAAACAACGATGCATTTCAGGAGTTACATGGACTCCCTCTAATCCAGTCTGGCAAGTTAGCATTAATTTTGAAAGTCTGCATGTCTCCCCCCCGTGACACATCAGTGCTCTGCTCATCATGTTAATCCAGCTGCTCAAACCCGCCTCAGCCACGCTCCAACAACCAGGCCGCCCCGAATGGAGGTGACCCAATAAGCCGAGTCCTCGTATAATGAGGAGTGATTCCCCCTCGCTGCAGAGAGAGAGCGAGAGGTCTGGGCTTCCCCTCCGTCTGCCCGGCTTGGCAGATCTGCAGTTCACCGAGTGACTCAGAGTTTTGGCTGCCCCGTAGCCGCTCGGTGCAGCTGAGAGAGAATTGGATTAAAGATGACCCGGTGAGCCCTCAGAACTGCTGCAGTTGTCATGGTGATATTGGGGATGAAGGACTTTTCTAATATAAAGTGTTTCAGGTCAAACAGACTAATGAAAAGAGAGCGGGCAGAAAGGAGAAATCAGACTCTCCTTCCTCACTCCCAATGATGACACAAAAACAAACGAGTTCTTAGTCCACAATAATTCATTTATTTTCTTACTAGACACAAAATACTCAGAGAACAGGCCAACAAAAACAACAGGAGACAAAGCATCAATCGAAAGAATATGCTACTCTTCCTCTACCAGGACTGCTTTAAAGGCTTTATATGTGATTTTTTGATCCAGCAGATGTCGCCCTTGAGCACCAGCATGAAACCAAAACAACTTGCGCTGCATTGTTGTGTTAGCATGCTAATGCTAGTGATCTTTATTATGCTCGTATCTTCACACTGCATGTAAATTTACCTGAAATGAGCGTGATCTAGAAACACAGTTAAGCAGTGAGTACAGTATGTTATTCTTCTTTTCTCTAGTCCCTCAATTAAACAACTTTTATACGTGAGGGGAGGAGTCAGCCGGCCGTCCGGGCGTTGTAAACAAACTGAAGATAGGACTCTGAAAACTCTGAAAACATCACAGACAGTGGGACTCGGGTGTTACACCCATTGTAGACAGTCATGACTCACAGAGTTATTTTCAGAGGAGATACTTTATTTCTATTATATTTAAGTGTGAAAAATCGCATATAAAGACTTTAAGAGCTACAAATTGAATTCCATGTCAGAAGTCTGCCTGACGCTGTCATCTAACACACAAACTTTCTTCACCTTTCTCGCTTTGGGAGCATGACTGTCTCCGCATCGCCATCAGCTCCCATCCAATCACTGGAACAAAGAGAGAAACAAGCGCAACCAGGAAAATGACAAAATCCCACAGACGCAGGATTTGGGATTTGTTTGTTGAGTCAAATTATTAATAAAGAAGGAGACTCAGGAGACTTAAGACACGCCTCGGCTCCAGCTGTTTGCCGGTTACTAGGTTGACCACAAGTTAGTTTCCAATATGGCCACCACCGTCAATGGGCTTCGAAAGTCTGCTTCTGGGTGATGTCACTGAGATAACGTCCATATTTATACAGTTTACGAGCAGAGACTTCTTGGCCCTCCTCTGTCAGAATCTGTTTGCAAGCACTGAGCGCAAAAGTCTCATTTTGAGTTCATCTACAGAGGAGGGAGAACGATTTATGCACAAAGCCCCCCGCAGCGACAACTTTATTGGTTCTAAATGATGAATGACTGTGTACAAAAAAAATGCATATTTCTTATGATTATTGCTTTTAAAACGTATCATCTCAGAGCTGGAAATGTGTCATTGTTTGCTGGCATGTTTTCATAACTCTTATATAATAACGGCTGCTTCTTGACAAGGAGGGGGGGGGGGGGCATGTTGATGAAACAGAGCAGAATGAAGGGGCCAGTGAAGGAGAGGCAGGCAGACAGGCGAAACCTTTCTGCAAGACATCAGTGCTAAGCGACCCAGATGGGGGAATCTGTCATGTTGGATGCCAATGCTAACTTAATGCTGAGATATATATGACATGCATGACTCGCACTCCCTGTGTGTGTGTGTGTGTGTGTGTGTGTGTGTGTGTGTGTGTGTGTGTGTGTGCGTGTGGGCTAAGGATAGGGATGAAGCAGGCTTAGATACTCAGAAGTTACATAAGGCATGATTAGGTTAATGTATTGACTGTATTGATATGCACTAAGTTGACATCTGCTCTGCATCGCCCCTAGCAACAGTTAATGACTCCTTATCAGATATAAAGCTTGTGGCAATGGTCTCTTATTCAGGAGATGAAACCAGATGGCGAGGAATGCCAGCGATGGCAATTAGTGCAAACTGGGGCATGTGTGCAGAAAGTGAAAACATGCTTATTTATCATCTGCCCTTTTGAGAAGAAACCTCTTAAAAACTATACGCTCAAGCAGTGCCAGAACTGTCTTATATTTGATTGGGGGAGGGGGGGACCAGTATATGTAGGGACGGCCCTCTTCCCCCTCTTCAAGGCCAGGCAGCAATCGAGCTCACAGCTGGAGAGCGGGTGGAAGTGAAAAATCCACTGTCTCCATTCACAGCTCGTCTCCCGCTCCTCAGCTGCGCCTCGATCAATAGTGTTTAGGAAATCAGCATCTATACCCTGCAGTTAGAAATGAAAGGCCTCTTTTGTTGTGAAGCCCGTTACTGAGTGTAATGATGTCATGCTGAAGAAACATGCATGTTTTTTACCCCCGTTGCAGCAAATTACATAATGTGTTCATGTTCAAAGTAAAAGCCCTGAATGGCTTTGAGGGGAAGGGGGGGGGGGAGAAAAAGCTGCATTCACAGCCAGAGCAGGATTTAAGGTGAAGCCTACAGTACCTTTCTCTGTGGATGAAAAGCGGTGCGTTTTAGCAGCAGCAGCATGCTGTGCGTTCTGTGGAACAAGACTTGCATGTGAATCAGATCATCTTGTTTCCCCTCTGGCTCCAGGTGTTTACTGGGACCACTAATTCCCATCTGCATATACGCTCACCTCCTCCTCCC
The DNA here is from genome assembly GCF_963930695.1 of Labrus bergylta. Classification (NCBI taxonomy): domain Eukaryota; kingdom Metazoa; phylum Chordata; class Actinopteri; order Labriformes; family Labridae; genus Labrus; species Labrus bergylta. The sequence continues at coordinate 34,605,392 of NC_089195.1, forward strand.
GCTCCTCCCTCTCCTCTCTGTGGATCATGTGCCGGCGCCTGGAGCAGAACAACAACAACGCGAGAATGACTTTGATTTGACCAAGGAGAAGTCACACAACTTCTTTATTATGCTCTCAAAGCAACATTATCTTCAGATACATCACTGTTGCAACAATGAGGACACACAGGTTTTATATTTGTACCTGTGACAATATATATGAGGAAGGTAGAGGGCATTTGGTGTTAGATAAGAAATACAATCTCAGATCTTCAGATCAAAACAATGCTCTTTTTGGACACACCTCCTTCATCCTCCTCAGCACCCCCTGACCCCTCCCGTCCTGTTTCACTTACAGGGTTCTGTGAGGCAAAGACAGCAGCGGACGAGTGATAAAAAAAAAACATGTGAAAACAAGATTCTGCATCAATATGCATCTCAAATGTGATTTGATTTCCCTACTCCACTTTTCAGAAAATGTGTGCTCAAATAGGTTGTTTGGAGATGTTCCCTTCATGACATCACAAAGGGCAGTAGCCCCTCCCCCAGGTGGGTGACACTCCCACAGCTAGGTGTTTGTTCTGCCCTCTGAGTCTGCCTTCTCACCGTAAACAATAGGACATGGAGCGAGAAAGCCTGAGTACACCCAAACCCTTCCAGAGAGGGGGCGTGGTCAAACACAGCTCATTTACATATTTAAAGGTACAGACACAGAAACAGCCTGTTCTGAGCAGGGCTGAAATAGAGGGGTTTATAGACATGATCAAATACAGGATCAGAGTGGATTTAGAACAAGAAACTTCACACATGTTTTGAGGATCTCTGAGACTTATTTACACTGGATGAAGAGGAGGAGGATATGTGACCTTTAAGTCCGATCAGACAGAGGAGCTGACAGGAAGTGCACAGCTTTTAGATGGGGGCTGACTACATGTTGGGGTTCCTCCTTTTTTCATTTCTCAGTGGATGTTGAGCTTTTGCATGAAACATATTAGAAGGGAAAACAAAACATGCATTGGCAAGAAGTTCAAGAGAGAGTAGGCTGTCTCACAAAATAAAAGGACTAAAAAGCGTTCTTGAGATTATTTTTAATGTGTTACCTTACTTTTCTTTCTCCACTAAACACCACATGATTAATGTTCATCCATGTAGTGCAGCTTATTCTGCAGGTCGTCCTGATTTATTTCAGTATTTGAAGATATCTAAATCCTTAAACCAGATACATGCAACATGATGACAATTAGTGTTTTTTCTTCTTTGATCCAACAGCGCCATCTGTTGGTTGAATGAAGTAGTTTTCTATTCTGAAGCATGATGTGTGATTCTTCTCTTTAATCACACTTTCATGGAGGGCAGACTGTCAATAAGAAGGAACAAAACACATCTGCACAGATTATCTATCAGCTCTTTTTAAGGACTTGATTGGTCTCGGTCTTGTGTTTCCTGGGTCCAAACCAAGATCTCCCACGACCTCTCTCCACCAATCACCCTGCTGCTGTCAGATTTTCAAACCGGTCCTCTCTCTTCTGAAGTCAGTTTGTCATTTCAGTACGATCGCTGAGACCCCCCTCCGCCCGATCACCTCCAGTCCAGCTCAGCAGGGTTCAGATCCAGACTCAGAAACCCACTCCTCATCACATCCTGACTTCTTCTATCACCACCAGGGTCTAGACTCCTTAGGGGGAGTCTATCCTATCCTGCTGTCAGCCTCGCTTCCCCTCTGAGTTCTTGAAGTCATCATGGCGGAGTCTAATCAAAGACGTTACATATTTATCTTTTCCTGAACCATTAAATAAATATTTGTAAACTCTTCCTGAAGTCTCTCCTGATTTAAATATTTTATGAATGAAGCCGCAGTGAATGTGTGGATTTATTAAAGTCGACTTTATACACAAAGCTGACACTCTGGTGAGCGCTGATCCTCTGATACCAGTTTCCCACACAAAGTAACTCATCAGAATCGGAATAATGAAATCCTGCAGCCAAAAACTAATCCTGACTATTTAGTTATAGGGATGCTAGATCTTTCTTTTTAATAACCTGCTGGCTTCTCCCTCAGGCATAATGTCACTACATGCCTGAGGAAGGAGCAGGGTTGACACAGAATCTGAATTTAAAACTTAGAAATAATTCTAGTAAAAGTCAAACAGTGTTTTTTTAAGTTATTTTTTTGGGGCCTTCTTGCCTTTATTTTGAAGGACAGCCGAAGAGAGACAGGAAACATTGGGAGGAGAGATTAGGGGGAGATGATATTGTTGGTAGAGTTGGTCATTTCTCACCTGGAAGGTCGAGGGTTCGATCCCCCGCCTCCTTGGGCAAGACACTTAACCCCAAGTTTCTCCTGCTGATTTGTCAGTGGTGTTTGAATGAATATGAATGGGATTAGTTACTTCTGATGGACTCTTTGCACAGCAACCTTTGAGCGCTTTGAGTAGTAAGAAGACCAGAAATGCGCCATACAAGCTCCAAGTCCATTTACCATTTACAGCCTCTGTGCACGGTGCACACAGCAGAACCGCTTTGCTGTCCTGTGCTCCCTCTTTTTGAGTATTTATGACAAGAGGTGTAGGTGTGCATCATCAGATAAATCCAATAAATCACAAGTCATAGAGCCGTATCAGTATGACAATATCAACAACATAACATAAGATAAAAACAACCCTTCAAAAAATAATCACTGCCATTGTCTTCATTTGTCACCATCGTTCACAGTAACATATTTCAGGACACATTCTTAATCAAACACATTTTTCTTTTTGCTCATTAAACATCTGTTCAGTTCCAGTTCACTCTAATTAAAGAGCATTTATATGCACACAGGGAGCCTAATTAGATTCAAAGAGCTGCTCCTGATCATCATAATCGTCGTTTGTTGCTGCAGCTTTGATTCAAATGTTGCTGTTATATTCACAGTTATCCATAATTGTGTCCAAAATCCGTCTCTGAAAGAGGAAGCAGCTTCTTTGAGTAGGCGGAGGATGAAACGACGACGTGACTGGTGTGACTAGTTTTTAATTAACTGAATAGATTTGATCCATTCTTACATATTTAAATGTGAAAACATGAATTATCTCTAATGAGAATTTAAAAAAAGCTGAAGCTAATCAACACAATGCACAGAGGCCTCTAACTGAGAGCGACCTTTATTTGTCAAAACGTCCTTCAAACACCCGGATACTAAACGAGCAGCGTCGATTCTAGAGCCTGTCGGGCCCTAAGAAAAATTTACACATTTAAGTTTTCACAGGAAGATTTGAAAGCTTAGCAGTGCGACATCATTGAGTACTGTCAGATGGGACCCCCCAAGGGAGGCTTTCAACTGTCATTGTAAAATTCTGAGTCTCTGCAACATGTGGTTTAAAGTTTGTCAGTCCTCGGTTTGGCCCCCTACTGATCAGGGGCCCCAAGCAGTGACCTGCCTTGCCTGTTGTTGCCAAGCAGCTCCTCTGTAAATGGGGCCGGGCCTTAAATTGGGAAGGGCATTTATTTAAAGTTTTACTGAAACCACCTGGTTGGAGATTCATATTCTTGTTGTTTTTGCACATGAGGGGAAGATTTTACTTTTTAACCCCTCAGGTACAAAATAACTACTCAGTTCTCGGTTCCTTTAAGACACCTTTAAAATAATAGTTTTTTATTTCACTTAAAAAGATTTATAGACCAGAACTTTTACTTTTACTCAAGTCAATAAAAGTAACTGTACTTTTATTTGAGTACAATATTCTTGTCTCTTTCCAACCCTGCAAAGTAATTACAGTGTGGTGGTTTTTTCTTTTTAACCTGGTGTTTTGATAATAATACCACTAGGTGGCAGCATACCTCTTTTTTTACAGCGAGGTAAACATTACTGAGCAGCAAACACCAATGGTACACTGGTTGTAAGTGAAGTTTTGTCAAGCTAGTGTGAGCTACCCGCAACATCCGGACATTTCAACTTCACAATAAAATCATGAATTGGACCGATTACTTTCTCAGATTTAAAAAATATATGTGGTTTAAACTGGTGAAATGTTTAATCAACATAAATGTAGTATTCTAATGTTTTTTGTTGTTCTAATACAACAAATAAAATTGGTTAATGAGAGCTTCAAATGTTAGTCTGATTACATGCACACTGTTAACCAGAAATAAGAACATGGGTTATTACCATAATGTGTCCACCAACTCCTTCACTTGTAGCACCTCTACTTTTTGTCAACAGGCAACTGCTTGGGGGCCCTCAGTCCAGTAGGGAGGCCCCCAAGGGCTGATAAACTTTGAACCACAGCAGTAGCTGTGAAGGCCTTAATATCCTGATATCCAGAAAGTGGTAGCTAATCAGCTGTGTGACTTCCTCCATGACAACAGTTTATTTGAGGAGTTTCAGTCAGGATTTAGAGTCCACCATAGCACTGAGACTGCACTAGTTAAAGTTACAAACGATCTACTTCTAGCTTCAGACAGCGGACTTCTCTCTGTGCTCGTCTTGTTAGATCTTAGTGCTGCTTTTGACACCATTGGCCATCAGATCCTGTTTGTACATGTTCATGATAAGTCCTCTATGCAAGTTTGCCATGGAGTGCCACAAGGTTCAGTGCTTGGACCAATTCTCTTTACATTATATATGCTTCCTCTGGGAAATATTATGAGGAAACACTCCATACAGTTTCATTGTATGCAGATGATACTCAGCTTTATGTATCAATGAAGCCCGATGGCACCAGTTAGTTATGTCAGCTAGAAACGTGCCTGAAGGACGTTAGGACCTGGATGACCAGAAATGTTTTGCTACTTAACTCAGACAAGACTGAAGTTATTGTGGTAGGCCCTAAAAATCTCAGAGAGACTTTGTCTAGTGATGTGACTGTCCTTAATGACATCAGCCTGGCATCTAGCACCACTGTAAGGAATCTAGGAGTTCTTTTTGATCAAGATATGTCCTTTAAATCTCACATCAGGCAAATTTCAAGAACAGCCTATTTTCACCTTCGTAATATATCCAAGATCAGGAATATCCTGTCGCAAAATGATGCAGAAAAACTAGTTCATGCATTTGTTACCTCCAGATTGGATTATTGTAATTCCCCTTCGTCAGGGTGCTCTGGTAAGTCTCTAAAGACTCTTCAACTAGTCCAGAACGCTGCAGCTCGTGTACTGACTAAAACTAGGAAAAGGGACCACATTACTCCTGTGTTGGCTTCTCTGCACTGGCTCCCTATACAGTCTAGAATAGAATTCAAGATCCTTCTTCTCATTTACAAAGCTCTAAATGGCCAGGCACCATCCTATCTTAAGGAGCTACTAGTGCTGTACCGTCCCTCGAGAACATTACGGTCCCAAAATGTAGGCCTACTAGTGGTACCTACAGTCTCTAAGTGTACTATGGGGGGTAAAGCCTTCAGTTATCAGGCTCCTCTCCTCTGGAACCGCCTTCCAGCCGGGGTCCAGGAAGCAGAAGTCTGTATTTTTAAGAATAGACTTAAAACTTTCCTTTTTGATAAATCTTATAGTTAGGGCTGGTGCTGGTGTAGACCAGCTCTTAGTTATGCTGCTATAGGCTTAGACTTCTGGGGGAACTGGCACCTTGAGCTCCTCTCTCTCTCTCTCTCTCTCTCTCTCTCTCTCTCTCTCTCTTTCTCTCTCTCTCTCTGTGCATATACAGTACATCATATTACTGCATGTATCTATCTGTAAATCTCAGTCACTAACCACCTACTTTCCTGGGAGCTCTTGAGCTCTCTTAGGCTCCTCAAGATCGTTGGTTGACGGCCTGCCAGAACAAAGTCCGTCTAGCCTTAAATTTAGAGCAGAGACACTTGAATAACATTACTTCCGTTATGGTGGTTGTTTTTTTTAATTTTTAAAGTTGTTCATATTTTTATTTTGAAATTATATGTTCATAATATTAATATTTTGAAAATGATACTAACGTAGAGACAAGAACACATATTTATATTTTCATCTCATTGTACAGTTTATTTAATACAGTGTATAGCTTCTGTACAGTTTATTTTAAATCACTTAGCTGTTACTACAACTTATTTATTTTTACTTCTACTTTTTTTTGTACTTTTCTACTCTTTTTTTCTTATAATGTTATTCTATTTTACATATAATTTTAACTTTTTTTTGTAGAAGCTGACTCAGGGAGAAACGCACAAGAATTGAAATGTACCTGTACTGTCCTGTACCTGTACAAATGACAATAAACATCTATTCTTCTTATTCTAATGTGAGCATTGTAAATAAATAAAAATCTGTTTATATTTCACTTTTTTTGTTTGTGTGTCAGATTATCACCACTGTAAAAATGGGGCTTTTACTTTGAAATATAACCGGAAGATGGGTTCGATTCTTTTCTCACTTGACCCCCCGGCAGTCTGTTAGTCTCCACTTTACTCGCAACATCCAGGCGGGTAGCAATGTGAGAGCAGGACTGCTGCTTTTTTCTTTTAAGAATAATAAGTAACCCCCTCACAAATGAGAAGCTAAAAGGAGAACATTTTAAAACAATGATTAAAGGAGACATATCATTAAAAATCATCTTCTACAGTGTTTTTGAACATATATTTTTGTAACCTGAGTGTCTACCGACCCACAAAATGTGAAATAAACCCATCCAGTCCTTTGTTTGTGGTCTGCAAGTCTTACAACACAGAGGAAAATGCTCCGTTTCAAATGTGCTCTCCTTGTGATGTCACAGTGGGATTCTGGACTGTTTAAAAAGGTGGAGAAGAGGGATAATATGTCCTCTTTAAGACTTGAATATCTTGACACATGAAAATAATACACCATATATTCCGCCCTTTGATGCTTACTGAGCATCAGAAGGAACTTGTCAAACCTTCCACAAACCTTTTCAAACAGTTTAACTGAACTCAATGCAGCCTGAGTGTTACACCCCATCATAAGGCGGCCCAATGGGGCGAACAACAAACCACAAATTGACCCAGTAAAACACACTTTACACCTTATCAAAGAGATTAAACAAAGATCAACTCAACTTCCTATATGAACAGTTTTAAATTGACACATTTGATTGATTATCTACATTATCAATTGAAGATCTGGGCTCAGATGTTTGAAAGATTTAATCATGATAAGAATGATCCGGATTTGGTGATCCAATTTTGTGTATGTACCGAGGATGGCGTAATCCATCTCCCTTTTATGATGAGTCAAAGAAAAGATGGATTAGATCAACCTGATCCAGACACAGACTTTTAAAGTGATCACATCCTGATGAGTGACTCATAATCAGACCTACATCATCCAGTCTAATATTATTCACACAAGTTAAACCAATATTTACAAAAACTTTAAGAGAGAAAATGTCACAGAGCAGACTGAAAGGTGACTGGAGAGCTCCTTTCAGAACAAAAGAACATTTTCAGGAATAAAGACGCTTGTTTAGTTAAAGAAATGATGAATAAATACATATGTATAAGCTGCTAAATAAAAGAAAACCATCTCCTAAACTCTCTGCTCCATGCTGTTGTTAACTTCCTGCTGCTGAAGGTCAATGTTTCCACTTCCCCCACATCCTCCACAGCCTCGCTCTCCACAGTGAGTCCTGCATCTGGTTCAACTGCATCTGGAGAAAATCACATCAAACTAAAGTTATAGTTGTAACTGTGACTCTGAATGTGAAGTGGGCCTGTTTGATTCAGAGCAGGAGGCTCTAACCTGACTGGACTTCACAGCATGTGTTCCTGCTCCTCTGTGTCTTCTGTCTGTGCTGCAGTGACGGCTGACACGTTCTCATACACAACATCCACCTGATGACAGACGATAAGATTTGATCAGAAATATGTTTCAAACATGTGATTAAAGATATGATTAATCATAAATGTGTAATTGTTTGAAAGCCCTAGTGCAGGGGTCTCCAACAGGTAGCTCGGAGCAGGCAGGTTTAAAGTAGCTCACCTATAGGTTGACCGACTGTTAAAAAAATAAAAATAAAAATAAATCAGTGAATGTACCTCTTCCCACTATTCATACATCTGGCCCATTAAAACAAGTGTAAAGAAGTAATGTTTTCTTGGACCTTGATGTGAATTCTCAGCAACATAGCTTACAATAAGAAGTGTAAAATATTCATGTTTTTTTCTTGGACCTTGATGTGAATTTAAGATTCTTGATAAGCATTGGCTTTTTGCAATTTCACACGTGTACAAACAGTAGCTTCATTCAGCTGATGTAAATGAATGCAAGAGATTTGATGCAAGTTAAGCTTGGCCACTTTCATTTTTTCAAAGAAGCTCTCAGATGAAGAAAGGTTGGAGACCCCTGCTCTAGTGTAAAAATAGACTGTATGTTAAAATTGACGGTGCAACGGCTGCAGTCAAAGAAGAAAGATTTAGAGCGCCCCCTGCTGACTGGCTGCAGTATAGGTCAAACTCCAACCTCCTCCATGATAACAGAAAGGCCATGGGGGTCAACAATGAAATCTAAATGCATGCATCTGTTCTTCTGTTGACTGAACACACCTGAGGGATTTTTATGTTTCTCTGTACGTTAAATGTTTTCGTTAGAGGAAGTAGCGTGACGTCTTCCAGTGGATCCCTACTCCGGTTGCAAATATGCAATATGTAAGCGCCCATCATGAGGATAATTTGGCTTCATCTTGTTCAACAGAAGGAGCCTGAGGGATGTTGTCCATTTGTATATACAGTTAAAGGAAGAGTAGAAGATGTTCACTTGTTTCTACAGTTAATCTGCAAGTCGTTGAGACCAGACATCATCCAGTCTGAAGGTGTAGAGAACGTTAAATGTGTTATTTAGACCTGTGAACTTTACGGTTGTAAGAGGAAGTATTGATTATCAGAGAGAAGAACGTCACTTTAGAGATGTTATATTTAGAGGGTAATCCCTCTCCTTCACCATTGTAGGATGAAAAGACAGTTTTATGTATTTTTGATGTGGCTGGGTCAATAATGCTCGTTTAGGAAGTGAAGGGCAAGAAATTCTTCATCATCCAAACATCGGTGAGTGCTAACAAGCTAACATAAGTTAAGGTTAGCTGACGATAGTATCTGGGTCTCTGTCAGTCAGTGTTCTGGGGCAGTAATGTTCGTTAAAGGCAGGAATATTTAGATCAAGTTAACACAATCTTTAATGTCATGATGAGGAGAAGTCTGTTCTTTTGTTTGTTGAACTATGAGGTGTGAGAAACAGAGCAGACACTCATACTTAAAGATACGATCTTAAAAGCTGTCAAAGCTATCATGGAAACAAGTTTCCATCCAAAAAATGTTAAAAAGGATAAAAAATACATGTCGATAGAAACTGTATGAAAGATTCTGAAAACAAACTGCTTAAGAAATAATATGAAAAAGGCGATCCAACTAAAGATCTTCCTGTTAGACATTAAAACAGATATACAATGATATACATTAAAACTGTGTTTATAGTGTTTCTGAGAACATTTCCTGTAACATCAAGCACACTTTTCAGTCTGCATTAATCAGCCCCACATCTCCTCAGATTTCCCTCTTTAGATTAAATGAATGTAACTGTAGATATGAAGTACCTGACACAGAGAGGAGGAGGACGATAAATCCACTCACTGCTGCAGTTAAAGTCATCGCTGCTCCTCTCATCTCTCTGTGTGACTTTAGGGACAATAAAACATGCTAGCAGATTAATAAGAACACAGCAGGACTCAAACAGTACCAGACATGTTGATAAATTATTCTACTTACAGTGAGGAAGGATATCGTCTGAGAGAAGACTGTCCTCCTCTGCAGTGAGTGAACAGAAGACAGATATCAGGGTGTTTTTAACGCCTACATTTCCTTCCTCTTTAGATGATTAACATATATGATCAGTCAAACAGGAAGAACTCACGTCACAAATAAGTCCTATTGGTACCAAACTTGTTTTAGTGTGTTGGGCCACGCAGGCTTAGGACAGTTAAACAATGGACTTGGGCCTGCACCTCTGTAAAAGCCTCATTTGAGTTATTCACTGAGATCACAAAGAGGTCTAAAAGGACTCTTAATCCCAGAATCCCCTGCGGTACTTCACACCTACGCGTGAAGTAAAGGGGGGACCGGAACCTCTCTCTCCTCATTGGAGGGGACCTGAGGTAGACCCCCCATGGAGCAGGCCAGGCTACAAAACTCCAAGACTTCCATTGTTAGATCTCTTTCACGCGCTGACTTCTGGTGCTCGGAGATCCAAGCTTATCTCCTGTTTCCTGCAACAATCTTCCTTTGTTTTAAATTTTTGGCGCGCAGGTAATCCGCGGCCGGCAGTGTTCTAAATTCCAAGCTCGGATTGTCCAGTAAACGCATCTCAGTTTCTCGGAGAGCGTCAGACTATAACAGATTATCAGAAAGATAATTCCGTCCTGCAACGAAAGGACATCAAAGGACATCTTTCCACTCGACGGAGAACCAACGAAGCTGCTCTCGCCATAAGGGACCCTCGCCGCCATCAGACGCCTCTGCACCAGGACGGACAGAAGATCTGCTCCATCGCCGGACTCTTTTCCTTTCACCAATCGCGGACAAAGCGATTCACAAGTGAGGCTTAATTAGGTCTGGGCAGAATTAGCTTTAGAGAGTGTTTTTAACAATTGTTGATCGAAGCAGAAACTGTAATTTTTATCTTTGTTGGACCTGCGTCCTGAGTTTTAACTGTTTAAAACTCTTGTTGTTGTTTCGGACCGCTGCATCCTATATGTGTTTAGCGTAATAGCGTTATAACCGGGTATTACTCTTCTGATCAGAAAGGCCAGTGTAAGCCGTATTAACCTGAATTCGGCTATTGGTTTGTTTCTGTGAATGAAGGGAATTACTCCGAGTTGTGGCGCGGGAGTCGGACTGTGATCCGGCCTCTTCAGGCACGCATTTCTCTTTTATTCTCTTTTATCCTCTTTTATTTCCCCTTCTACGAACATACACACACACACACACACATATTCCTGTGTAAACGTACATCTGGAGACCAACTCCACCACCGCGCCATTACGCACAGAGATCTATACACTCGCGGCTATCCAGACGCCTCAGAGACACAGATCGTGTAGGGCCGAACTCGGTCTCTTTTAGACCTTAAGGCCACATTTAGGTCTTTGTTAGGTGTGTGCCATCGGAAGGGCGACCACGTGGGACGAAGTAATCTTCCCCCCTTTCTCTCTCCCTTTCATCCACACGTGCACGCACCCAGGTCTTTGTTAGGTTTGCGCCATCGTGAACGACCACGTGGGTACGAAGCCATCTCCCCCCCTTTCTTCTTCCCCCTTTTTCTCTCTCTCTCTCTCTCACACACACACACCTACATTCACACCCCTTTCACAAGCCTTTGCTTGATAATGTTTGTTGCTTAGATTAGTTTATAATAGTTATTTGTTTAATTAAGTTCATTAATTTTGGATTGGTGTTGCTTTGTTTAAATAAATTCTGTTATAATTTAAGAGAGCAGTTGTTTGTGGTTACTGGTGTATTTGCATTGTGATATAAGCTGGGTGCGAAGGCTTTGTGTACGGATTTCACGCCTTCAATTTATTAAATATAGTTATCCATTATTAATAATATTAGTAATTAAATAACTAATTTGAGACTGATTTGAGTGATATTTTGGTTATATTTACCTGATTACAGGTTGGTGCCCCAAAACGAGATTAAACATAGTTTAATGATATTTTATTTATATTATTAATAATTAAGTATAATTATTAAAGAATATAACCAAAGTTGACTTGATACAACCCAAAGTTGACTTGGTGCCCCGTGTGAGGCCTTCAATAAACCAGCTTTATTGCACTGTAAATGCACAGTAATCCAAACTTAAAATCCTAAAAAGGATCCTTCGGAAGAAAATTATATTTTCTTTAAATTTTTGTGGTTTAAGCAAAGCAGACATCAAGCTGTGGCTTAGTTGTGTTGTACGTTATTAGTTAATGGTTAAAGCCATAACTGTTGTCCCCTTTGGGTTCATACAACAATTGGACATAATGATGCAGCTAGTGTGACTTTATCAAGGAACTTGATTTGTTGCATTAATCTAGATTTTGATCCTGAAGTATTCTACTAAAGGATTGTGGTGCTCCTTGTTGTTTGAGAGCCATTTGGCCAGATGAGAGTGTAACCTCATCATTGTTGCATAGCCAGCTGTCTGAGAGGTGTGAGTTCCTCCCTTCCTTTGAGGACTTGAGGTGTGAATCCCCTCTCCTATCTTCCAGGATAGCCTGCAGTGATCAGTTGGGAAACTTAGATAAGATTTGCTCTTGTGTACCAAGACCCTAGGTGAGTCGGGGGCTGAGACTCCTTTTGGATCAGACAACGCAGCACTGCAAGAAACTGCTGCCGGTCTGACGAACCTCTCCTTAGAGGAGAGTGTCAACCTATATAGCTAGTCAATTAGCATTAGTGATAAGAAGTTAGAAGAGCTAGTTGATCTTGTCAACCACCGAGCCAGGATCACCCCTAATAAAGACAGAATGTATGCAGAAGACATACATCAACCATGGGCCAAGGCTCACTATGGATCAGATGATCCACCCCTTCAAGACGTAGTTACTAATCTTATCCACCTCCCTATAGAGCAGCTCGACTGCCTGAACTCCTACACCCTCAGCACATGTGAAGAGAAACTAAAGGGCTCGGTTGAATATGCAAATCAACCAACTGGGAAGCCAACACGCACAATTTCAGATGTTCTAGGCGAAATTCTCCTCCTTTATCAGCGCAAATCAAATGTGCAGAATGAGATACACCGGGAACAGCTAGCCCGGGTACTAGAAGAAGGACAGATCCTGCGGGACGACTTCGAAAGAATGCAGGATAAACTAAAGACCTTGCAGGAAAATTGCAAGGCCCTGCAGGAGGAGAATAAAACACTGCATGAAAGTAGCAAACTGGCCGAACAGAAGAAACGAAGTGACACGGTACCCAGATTTCAGGATAGGCAGATAAGTACTGCAGCCCCCAGATCAGCTGAGGAAACCTCAGATGAAGGATGGGAGACTGAAACAAGCCCCTGGAGGAGGGAGACAGACATGTTGCAGGATCTGGAGGAGAGGGGAAGGCACCGCCGGGTCGACCCAGGCACAAAAGCGCCCACGTCCTCAGACCACCCGGTAAAGAGCTGGATGATTAAAGATGAAGGGCCCCCGCGTTCTGCAATACGCTTTGAGCGAAGAGAACCCTCACCCCGCAGGAGGAGAGGCTTTACTCCCCCTAGAGACAGGGAGGAGACACAGGCCCAATTGGGCACCGAACGCTACCTGTCCCACGATAGACGGCCACGTCTGAGCCGAACACAAACCCCGCCACGGTTACAACCCTCCTACCGTGACAACCACAGGGCTTACGATTCGTCAGACGAATCGGACGACCCTTGCCAGCCTTCGGGTCAGGGCCTGCGAACCAGGCAGATAGAACCTCAGGCCAAAGATCTGAAGCGTTTTGACCCAGATAGCCCAGATTCAAGTATTAACGACTACCTTAGAGAAGTTGACCATTGTCTCCTTGACCTGCCTCATGCGTCCTCACATGAAAAACTGAAACGGATCTGGAAGACTACGGCTAGGAGTGTCCGTGATTTCATGGGGACACTCCCACCAAAGGTCCAATCCTTGCAGAAAGGAAACAAATCTGTTAGTCAGCACTTACAAACTGCCAAGCAGAAAGTGTTGGACATGTTTGAATTAATTCAGGGAGCACAGGTAAGCATGGAGCAAGACACATCGTCAGGATATGACTCTGATCCTGGACCAAGCCCCTTAAGATCAAACAACCCTGCTGAAAAAGCTCAAAGAACCGAGCAGCCAGGATAACCCAAGGACTGAGGAAATAAGTCTAGTTTTCCCTGATTTTGACTGTGGAGCCCCGCTCCTTGGGGAAACGCCCCAGTTCTCTGACAACTGTGACACCCTTTCACACCTTCACAGGTTTGAATCACCACATAGGAAGGGGGGTGACTTCTCAGCCCCCAGAGGCAGAGAAAACACCAGGCCCCCTCCTGCTACCTGTAGGTTCCCATTGCAGGATTCACGGCTGAGGAATATCCAAACCCCAGATGACTGGGATGGCTCCCTTCTACCCAGAGATCAAAGACTGCGCATAAGGCTCATTGAATCTATGGCACAGGATGTAGAGCGGTTTGATCCAGATAACTCAGACCTCTGCATCGATGATTACCTCAGAGAGATTAACCTGTGTCTCAGTGAGGTACCTGATGCATCCACAAGAGAAAAACTCAGGCTGATCTGGAAGACAACTTCCAAGAGTGTCCGTAACTTCACGACTACCCTTCAGCCTGAGATCAGATACCAGTACTCTGCGCTCTGCAATGCTTTGCGCCAGGAATACTCCACCTACATTGACCCTGCATCTGCCCTTCTTAGTGCTTTCAGTGTCTTGCACCAGAAGCACGAGGCCCCCAAAGATTATTACTGGCGACTAAGATCTGCATATTTCCAGGGACGTGAGGCTCCAGGTTTGGAAGAGAACCCAACTTTCAAGTCCATCTTCATGCACAATCTGCATGGCTGCGTGCGTTCAGATGTCACCCTGCATAGTCGTACACATCAGCTTAGTATGAAAGAGATCAAGAGATTCGCACAGGCGGTTTGGCAGACACGCTTACGTCACGTGTCACGTGAGGGCAACAAGTTGCCTCGTGCTAGGAATAAGAGACCATATCACCGGCAGAATAGAGAACAGAGCCAGGGGGGTGAAGGTGGGACTCAACCACAGAGTAGGTTCCAGCCTGGAGAACTGATCACTACCAGATCCGAACGGAACTCTCGGGATGGCCGTAGTCTGAGACAGAAGGGTAGGTATAACCGGAGTTCCTACGAGCTCCCTAAGGACTCCCTCGCTTACAGAGAACCTGATTCTGACTCCACATAGGAGTGGGGGTGTAGCCTCCACTCTAGAAACACAACAATGTCACTCTACCGACATGAATGTTTCCTAGTCCCTGTTTTGTGTTTTGACATTGGTAGGGAGACACATAATGTACATTTACACACCTACACGCCACAAACACCTTTGTTCCCCTTCTACGAACACACATACACACATATTCCTGTGTAAACGTACATCTGGAGACCAACTCCACCACCGCGCCATTACGCACAGAGATCTATACACTCGCGGCTATCCAGACGCCTCAGAGACACAGATCGTGTAGGGCCGAACTCAGTCTCTTTTAGACCTTAAGGCCACATTTAGGCCTTTGTTAGGTGTGTGCCATCGGAAGGGCGACCACGTGGGTACGAAGCCATCTCCCCCCCCTTCTCTCTCCCTTTCATCCACACGCAGGGGTGGCCTTCAAAAACACACACAAATAAATAATAATAAATGATTTACCTTTAAAAATAACCTATTAAAATTCACCTGTTATATCTCAGTTATAAAACAAAATAATGGAAACATAAATACATTTTTAGCTGACACAAAAAGAAGATGTATGCTAAAAGTCCAAATTTAAAGTACTTACAGTCAAACTTGCAAGATTACATGAATTAGCAATGTGTTGGTCCTGTACATGCTAGTTACTTCATTGCAAGTATGACAGTGTGCATTACCGTCCTATGCACCGGTCTTGTGAAATAGATATGCAAAGTATTTACTATTATTATCATGAACTGTTTATCAAACAATTAAAAATGATTCATTGATGTGTTAAGAAAATTACAAGGAGCCTTCAAAAAGAGAAGAGTCAGTTTTATCATTAGTCTCAGCTCTGACAGGGTGAATAGCCAATCACAGTTCAGGATAATTTTTTTTTTTTTTTTGGGGGGGGGGGGGGGGGGGGGTACTCATGAGCTGGTCAAGTGGATTAATCATAGAAAGATAAAATAGATTTCATAGGAATATTTTGCAGCAGAACAGAGTTCAAAGAGAAGCATGCTGAGAACATGCTGAGTTTTTTTATTTTATTTATATATTTATTTTTGAATCAGGATGTTTAATAGTCTGCAGCTGAGTTGAACCAAGGGATAGAGTTCAGGGAGCAGAAAAGTTCAGGTGGGCGGCAGGGCAGAGGCAGAGGGAGAGCAGGAACCTGAAGGGCATGAGCACAAATAGTTCAGGAGGGAGGACGGGAGGACGGGAGGCCGACCAAACGGTGAGAGCAGTTTGGGAAGGCGGCGGCGAGGAGATTTCTGTCTTGCCGTCAACATAAAAACATGGGCAGGTATAGGCCAGGCCACTGACAGGCCCAAAAGAGTGGGCAGGGCCTAAAACAGGGATGCAGTTGTTGGCAGGGCCTCCCACTGGGACACAGCAATGGACAGACATGCCAATGGGGAACCAGGCCTCAACAGGAACGTTAAGAGGGCTGGAGCTGAAGATGCTCTGGCAGGACAGGAGCACAGGCTGAGGTTCTGGGGCACAGGTTGGCTGAGGTTCTGGGGCACAGGTTGGCTGAGGCTCTGGGACACAGGTTGGCTGAGGTTCTGGGGCACTGAGTGGTCTCAGGCTCTTGAGAGCATGGAGACTGGGTCATTTGGAAGCACGGGGGCAGAGTTACTGGGAAGCACAGGTACTGGGTCACTGGGAACCCTGTTAGCTGAGGCTCTTGGAAGTGGGAAGGATGAGGCTCGCACACCAGTTGCTGAGTCTGAGGCTTTGAATGGCAAACCAGCTGCTGGGACTGTGGAGACTCAGGGAAGCTGGGTAACGAAGACTCGGGGGCGTTGCTCGATGGATTATCCATATTATATCATAAATCAAATGATAAATTAAAATGTTTATTTATCCGGTTTAGGGAGCACTGAATGATAAAGCCTGAATGTGAGAATAAAGGCCTCTCCACTAGAGGGCAGTGAAACATCAGAGAGTCAGGACATTTACATTTTGTCATTCATCTCTGATTGTTTGGAAAAATTAAATTTACATTTGATCCCTTTTTACATTGTTTGCAGAAGTATTTAATTGAAATTTGGTTCAGGAAGTGTAAACATTTTACATTACTCATTTACATCTGTGACACATTACAAGAGAACCATTTAAGTAAAACTTGTAAGTGAATAAAAGCAAGGATATAAGCAACAGGTGAACTAACTACAGACATTTAGATGAATGCCAAACATGTGGTGACAGTACAACCTTTGTGCTCGGTGTGTTTCTGCTCTCTTACCGACACCACACACAGGCTACAGGTGCATTTAAATCTGACCACCTGGAATGGGCATGGTAACTGTAGCAAACCCAGCTACAGCAATTGATGAATCCTTTATCTGTTGGTTTATGTTACTTTACTTTTTTGCTTCATGCTGTGCAATAACTCACAAACAAACCGTAAGAGCTGTACATAAAACACAACAGAAAGACAAACTTTATAAACATGCAAATAACCATTAAACCCAAAACAGAGAAAAGGACCATAAATATTTATAATATTAACACATAACAAGAGATAAGGTATAAAAATAGATAGTCAGGTTAATTTAGAACATTTTTACCAAGTCAAACAACAAAGTTAAAGAACCATATTAATAACATTTACTAACTACACCAAAGAATATATATAAATCACGTATTGATAACTATATGCCTTAAATACACATAAAATGAGCAATTAAATTTAGCAAAAAAATCAACATAATAACTACATTTAACAGGACTAAATTAACCAAGGTCTAAGGGCGAGCGAATAAGATAGCATGGCTAAGCTAAAGGCTAGCACGCTTAAATAAATCACTGAAAACATCATAAAGATTACAAAGGTTGTACCTTGTACACCTTCCAGCTGGTTGCTAAAATGTGAGGGCGTGGATAACAGTGGGTTTTTTTTAAATCAATTAACACACTGACTGTCTACCTACCTGAGTCTTTTAATATCCGGTTTAAAGCAGCTAAGAAGCAAATCAGCCTTCAAAATAAAAGCTTCCCCCACAAAACAATAAGAAACAGATGAATACAAAATTAGAATCTTCACAACAACAATTAACAATAAAGGTAAATACTTTTTAACTAGTAATACTTGTTTGATTTGTTTAAACCTGAGTCTTGTTAATGTAAAACTCATATTATTAATCCTGTAAAATAATTCATAATCACTTTACAGGTGGACCACAGCAAGTCATTCACAAAGCTTAATACTAACATCATTTATCTGTTTTAAGTCATTTATTAAATGCAGGTCTAGCTGCGTTCTTGAAGGAGTCTGTCCCGAGGATTCATTCTCAAAGTGGTTTCCTGTAAGGATTTCATTGGATGAGAGTAAACTAGAGGTTTCTTCGTCCATGTTTGTTGACTGTACTGTACAATGCAGCTGGATCTGCAGCTTGCTGACCACTGGTGCTGAGAAGAAGAAAGACATGAGATTATATGATAACAGGCCAACAGTGATCACGGTAAATGATGAAAACACAATAAACAGAATGATGAAAACAATAGTTTTGTGGTTAAAGATCATTTTATGTGAGGAGTTGTTTTACCTCTGGGCTGCACCACCGCTGTTAAAGTTAACCACAGAGTACTCAACCATCTCCTCTTGTTCTCCTTCTTCTTCTTCCTTCTTCTTCTTCTTGTGTGTTTGGGGTTTAACTGGTTGGATGTTGGAGTAGAGAGGATCAGCCTGGTTCCTGGAAAAGTCGACAGTGGCATATTGAAGCTCATCCTGCGCCTCTGCTGGTTGTATCTGTGAACACCGGACAACAAAGAGTATTCAATTATTTACAGACAGACTTTTGAAAGACAGGATTCAAGGCTTGAGTTATTTACAGAGACAGAAGTTGTAATTTTACTGAAAGCAAAAGAGGGAACTTGAGACTTGAATCAGAAACCAATCCAGTTTTTGGTGTTTCATTAAAAGCAGTTCATAATGTTATGGTTTGCCTTGTTGAATGCTGATGATCCTTGGGTGTCTTTATCAAGGCCAGGAAAGCAACGCAACCCAAAAGGTCTCACTTTCCTTTTTTGGGGAGCTCTCAGAAAATCATCAGTTTTTTGGAAAAACCCAACATGTGAAGCACCAGGATGGAGAGAGCAAAAGCTTAAGCACTTACAGCAAACAAATAGGACAAACATTGCTGTAGGCAAACAAATCAAACACTATGTCAAGAGTTCAACCGTCCCTGATTCATAAATTCAGAGACTTCCTCACCTGTTCACTGTTCTCTGGTCTGTCTCCGGGCTCAGACGGTTGCTTGCAGGCCCTCTTCTTTCTGGTGAGGTGCATTCAAATAGAAAAGTAAACCATATTGTTGTTTGTGAGGGTACAATGCATTAATCATGAACAAGTATTTGCTGAAAAAGAACTGCTCACATGATCCATATGACGACAAAGATGAGTATGATAATGAGGAAAATAGCAGGAACTGTCACAGCAGTCGTCAGTTTCCATCCTCCTGCTGAAACAGACAGAGACAGAAAGTTAACCTTACAAGTAAAAACACGTCATGAACACATTCTTACAACTTATTGTAATTTCTTTTGGTGAAATTGAAAAAGAAATAAGACCCAAACGAAGGACAAACACCCTGTTACTGTTAAAAACAGACTACGATACTCACTTTTGACATTTATCAAAAACATTATTGTGACAAAGACTTAAAAATGTAACGTTTAGTTCAGCATCTCAAAACTACTCAACCAGGCATGCAACAGGAGGGAACTTCATTTTACCTAAAGCAAGAACCAACTCAATTAAACAAACAGTAAATGTTTCGAGCAATGCAGGAATGGAACTCACTTCAAAGATACATGAACTAAGAAAACAAGAAAACTAAATTCAAATGTTTATTAAAGCAGTATCTTTTGACCGAGTAAATTCATCTATTGCCATCCAACAAGCTATACATTTTATTTGATTTATGTTCCTCCTGTAACTCTTTGATTGTTCTATTTGCTTATTGTTTATGTGTGTGTATGTTTAGACAGATGCATTTTGCAGGTACATGTATATATATTCTTTAACTCATCAGTAGATTGTGTACAGAGGAACTGAACGGGTTCAAATGTCACTGCCATGGATTGAACAATCGTATGATCATAATTTCCTAGAAGCTGTCCTCACCCTGTCATTGTGTTCATGTTTTGTCTTGCTGTTAGTCCTGTAATGTTATGTGTTAGGATGAAAGCTGTGTATTGAATGTTGTTTATGTTAATGAGTGTTATGTTGGTTTTAAGTTGTAAAATGACACAGTCACACTGTAATGGGTGTTGTGGACCTCAGGAAGAAAAGCTGCAGCATTGCTGTAATCCAGGTCCGCCTTCCCCTCGTGCCTCAGTGTTGCAGAGGTACTGTCAGCCTAACCTTAACCTGATATCCTAAGAAACTAAACTGAACTAAACTGAACCCCTCTCGGAGTCTCTGGAAGGCGTCCTGGGAAGAATTCAATCGAGGAAGTCTTTAGTTATACCAAGAGACTGACTAATGGAGAACCTTTACGGAGGTCTATTGGGTGGCCTTCCCGACTGAATCAGAGTGTTGTTATTCCTTTAGACCGCTGATCCTGTCATAGAGTCATATGACCTGTGAAACAGTGTGGGTGAAGCTTACCTTCCAAAACAGTCAGATGTACAGTGGAGTTATGACGTCCTCTGGTATTTTGGGCGATACAAATATAATGCCCACTGTGTTCAGGACTTGTGTTGTTTATGTTAAAAATCTGTCCTGAAGCTGTTGGTGAGTCTTCATCCTCCTTGAACCAGGTGTAATTAGCTGCTGGGTTAGCATCACTGCTACAGGTCAGAGTCACTGAACTGCCCTCCACTATCTCAGCAGAGGGACTCACTGACACAGAGGGAAGCTTTGGAGCATCTGGAGGAGAAAACATCTGTTTTAATTTTTCCTCAACATTAAAATGTTTGAATTGTCAAGATGAAAAAACAGTGCTCAGTGGGCTTTAGCTGCAGACTGTGAGTGTGAAGTAGAGCTAGAGGAAGCAGATATGATCAGCAAATTAAACCTTCAAATGAGAAATCAGCTCAATGTTGCTTTTCAAAGAAAATGTTTTTCACTCACATTTCACTTCAACTTTGACGTATCCAGATGTCCTCTCTCCCAGATCATTCTTAGCTTTACAGTAATACCTTCCAGAGTCAGAGGACTGAACTGAGCTGAAGACGAGCTCTGATTCTTTACTGAGTTCACGACCGTTCACGTTGTACCAGGTGTATTCAGGTGCTGGGTTAGCATCACAGCTACAGGTCACAGTCACTCTACTGTTCTCTCTGATTTCACCAGCAGGACTCACAGACGCTGAACAAACTGATGGAGCATCTTGAGGAGAGAAGAATAAAAATATAACTAAGAGTTTACAACAATCATTAAAGCTCAGCGTACTCTGTACGATTGTTTGAAATTCATGGAGGAATGTCGACTCACACTGTACGAGTGAAATCAGGACAGAGCATTCACCATCATCAATAGATCTGTCTCATATGCACGACTCAAATACACACATGCCCAAAAAACACTTTCTCTCAAACACACACACACACACACACACACACAATCACACACACACAATCACACACACACACACACACACACACACACACACACACACACACACACACACACACACACACAATAACACACACACACACGCACAAGCTAACTAGCAGCTAAATAATAACAAGTGTTGCCTCTCAGCTGGAGGTCTGCAGATATTTCCTGCCATCGTTTCTTTTGGATTAAACAGGCGTGTCTACTGTTGCCATGGTGATTTAGGATGTTTTCTGTCAGTTTGCGCAGACACAATCAGGGGGGAAAAGTCCTGAAGTCGTGGGATCTGCGCATGGCTCTGCTATGTGAGTGTGGGCAGTCGTACAACCAAAATATCAAACGTGCCAGAAAATTATCCGACCAGTCTGAAGCAGCTGATCAGACAATGATAGGCTGTCGAGCCTCAGTGTACACTGCACAACTAACAACGGGAGATCAGGCAGAATGAAAAATCAGTCGACTCAAAGATTTTGATGAAATCGTCCTGAAATGGCTCAGAGTCGCCCGGCTTCAGTAGACTGAAGGCCCGCTCTAAAGCAGCCGTTTGTTCTGAGTCTTCTGGTTTATTATAGAAACATGTGAAGCATTGTGAACTTTGTGAAGTGCAGACATAAACAATCATTAACATTACAAACTTTTAAAGTAATTAAACTCAAGTAAAAATATTTTAAATCGTCACATTAAAGTCCTGATTAAATCTCACACACTGGTCCTTTAACTTGAATCTGTCAAAGAGACTATAGTAGTGTGTTTATTTGTAGGTGAGAGTTTCTTCTTTACACATAATATCTTCAAGAACATTTCTGCTGTTTCACTCACATTTCACATTGATAGAGACGTATCCAGACCTCTTCCTCCCCAGCTTGTTCTCAGATCCACAGTAATACTCTCCAGAGGCCGAGGGTTGAATGTAGTTGAAGACCAGCTGTGCTCCTTCATGAAGGTATTGAGGGGTCTGATTTCTCTTGTACCATTTAAAAGTAGCTGCTGGGTTAGCATCACTGTTACAGGTCAGAGTCACTGAACTGCCCTCCACTATCTCAGCAGAGGGACTCACTGACACAGAGGGAAACTTTGGAGCATCTGGAGAAGATGTGTTAGCAGTGATTATTCTATGTTGAGGTATGCTACCACCATAGCACAGAGTATGTAAATCATAAAGTGTGAATAACTTTGTGTAGCAACATTTTAGCTGTTGATGGTCTGAAACATATTTCACAAAACTCAAATTTTACCTCAGCTACAGATTGTAGCTTAGTGTGAATGAAATTCAAGAGACGGGAGAGATAAAAACTGTTTGTCATTTTTCACTCACATTTCACATCAGAGATAAAGTGTTCAGATGTTCTCCTCCCCAGATCGTTCTCAGCCGCACAGTAAAACTCTCCAGAGTCAGACGACTGGACGGAGCTGAAGACGAGCTCTGGTCCTTTACTGAGAGGTTGAAAGTCTGGGTTCCCATTCTTCTTGTACCAGGTATAATTAGCTGCTGGGTTAGCATCACTGCTACAGGTCAGAGTCACAGTACTGTTCTCCACTATCTCAGCAGAGGGACTCACTGACACAGAGGGAAGCTTTGGAGCATCTGAGGAAGACATCAGGAGACATTACTCAAAGATAAGAACATTTGATCATAGATACATGTTCATTTTTATCTAGATGTCTTTATGTTCCTTTTTGATTCATCTTTCTGTCACAGTGACTGTAAAGTGCTGACCATGGAGCTCGAGTTTTACTTCTTTTTTATTTTGTCTTGACATCAATTCTGTGCAGTCTATGTAACAAACTGTTAAACAAAGGCCATGCAATTCCACTTTATCTTGAGGAGTCTCTTTCTAAAACATTGAATATGTGTTAATCGTTTTAGCTTTTGCTTCATCACTGATATCTTCACGAGACTGAAGCTTAATCTTTGGTTGCTTTTGTACTCAGATTCTGTTTTAACTCTGTTGTGATCATTTGAAAATTGTTACCGAGCAGTTTAATATTACTCATTTGTAAACAGAGTTAAAGGAGCAGTATGTAACTCTGACACCTAGTGTTTAAAATGGGTACTGCAGTCCAAATTCTAAACATTGTAGAGAGCTGTCTCTCCCCCCCTCCTCTCTAGAGTCCATGCTCACTCAGGTCACCATGTGGTGGACTCTGAAGCTTCAGTGTTTATCCAGCTCTGCATGGGTCTGTAAACCTTTCTGTGTTCTAACCTCTCTCCATTTTTCAAAAGCATCTCCAATATTGATCCTAGTTTGAGCACGTTTCTGCTCGTGGAGCTTATTAGAAACATGCAGAGGCTTTTTAGGTCGGGTACAATCACTTCTATCTGAACCACTTCTCTTGCCCGCTTCCATCGCTGCAACACCTGTTGGTTTGCCGTTCCACACAACTTCAACATCGCTTGTTTCCTCAATGTCTGATGATATACTAAGGTCAGTTTAAAATTTAATTCAGGAAATATTTTACACATTGGACTTTTAAATCTATAAGATTCCAGCAGGGTTTTAAGGGAACTTAAAGTGTAAGTGTGCTGTGGCGTTAGTCTTTAAGTGTGTTTTGTGATTTAGTCAAGTTTACTCACACACTGAAGGAGAGGGGAATCGATCATGTCCGTTTAAGGCACAGGAAATTTCATCCTCAAGATAAAACCAGCCTTTATAGGTAGAAGTCACAGCTCCGGTTATTTTCTGTTTGTTCCTGAACCAGACGTATGAGAGACGACCGACTTCACTGCAGCTGCTGTGACACGTCATCTCCACCTCAATGGAATGCTGACCGGCTCTTATCCTTTTAACCTGAACCTGTAACGCTGGATATGGAGGAAAAAAAAGTGAATTTTCACTGTTCTAAAAAGAGAGAGATTAGATTTAGATGCACATCATTTCAACTTCCACAATATCTAGAAGTCAAAGCAAGAAAACTAAGAGTCTGTGACCAGACAGCCTTTATTCTGACAGAAAAGCTCCAACACAGAACTTGGATTAAAATGCCTTTTTTTGGTCTGACTCAGTCAGCGCACACAAATTAGGCGTCTTTTCTATAATAATAATAATAATAATAATAATAATAATAATAATAATAATAACTTTATTTATATAGCACCTTTAAAAACACAGGTTTAAAAGTCCTGTGACAAACAGCAAAGGCAAGAACAAAGCAAACTAAACCAAACACAGAAGAACATAAACAACAGCAAGAATATAATGATCATTTCTGTCTGACATACTTTACAGCTTGGTGTAAAACCGAGCCTAAACAAGCTTCCCCTCTTCAGATTGTCTTTAGGTAACATTTGTTAAGAATTAGGGCTCTTCAAATAAAAATTGGTTTCCCAAGAAAGAAAAGTAAAGGACAAAAGCTTCTACCTGAAGAGTTCAAAGATTTGAAACTAAAAAACTCAGAGAAGCTGCTAAAAAGTTGGATTGCTCTAAATCGTTGGTTCTCAACTGGTCTCGCCTCAGGACCCACTATCAACTATGAGGAAGTGTAAACCAAATCATCTGATATTTGTCAACCAATGAGATGTATTTAAATGTTGTGCAGTTTGGACCTCAGATGGTACAAAACATGTTTAAAGCACTCATAGACTTTTTGGCACACTTTATGTTTCCAAACACAAATTCACAACCCACTGAAAACGGCTCTGTGACCCACTTTGTGGTCCCGACCCACCAGTTGAGAACCACTGCTCTAAAGTAAAAGACGCTGAGTGGTGACATTCATCACAAAGGCTCTCTTATCATTAACACACAAGCATGACCTGTTTGTTCATATAAAACAGTGAGTACAAACTGATAGTGATGAGTTCAGGTTCTGTGTTTGTGTGTCTCCATGGCTCTGCGTTCATTAGTACCTGTGACAGTCAGAGTTGTTCCAGGTAAACTGCTCCTCCATTCAAAGCTTCTTGTTGTAAATTTGAAACGATGCTGGGCTGAATCGCTCTCTCTCAGGTCAGAGATTCTCAGAGTGGAGCGTCCTCTCTCTCTTTCAGAGACCTGAACACGATTTGACTGATACCAATGCTGACTATGTTCAGGACTGAACCAGAACTTTGAAGTGACCGCTTCATGACCGTTGTAAGTACAATAAATGTCCACTGATGAGCCTTTGGGTGCACAGATGGTTCTGACATCGTAAGTCACTCTGTTACAGGTTTCACCATGAACACCTGGAAAATTAAACAAGTAATTTAAAACAGAGTAAAAACTCACAAGAGAAAAAAAACAAGTAGTTACACGTCTCCTCCACCAGATGTTGTTTTGTTCGAAGCAGATTGTGAAGTTAACTCACACACTGGAGGAGAGGGGAAATCCTGGTGTTCCAGTAAAGCACAGGAATAGCTGTCTACATTATTAAAGTAGTCTGAGTAAGTCGAGGATGTTTTTCTGGGGATTTTCTCTCCATTCTTGAACCAAATGTAGGAGGAATGAGGAGGGAGAGTACAACTGCTGACACACGTCAGAGCTGCCCAAGAAGAAGAAGAATATCTAGATGTGCCCACCTTCACATGAAGATCTGGATGTGTGGAGAGAGAACAGATTGGAAATTTAAGACAACACTGTCTATATTCATATGCACAAATATAAAAGAAGACATTGATATTGTTGTTTTATTGTTTTTAAAATAATCAACAAATGAATGAAAACATTACCTGTGAGGGACAAAGTGACTCCGGGATCACCAGTATAACTTCCACGTTGCTGGTTTGTTATGAACCTGAACTTGTAAACAGCTGAGTCACTATTTCTCACATTTGTGATTGTCAGAGTGCAGTCCTTCGATTTAGAGCTGTAGGTCACACGACCTGTGTACTGTGAGTCTGTTTGCAGATCTACATGTTTTCTATCCTGGACTTTAGTAAACCAGAAGGACTTCTGAACTGTAGTAGTAGATGGGTAGCTGTAGGTGCACCTTAGTACGACTGTTGATCCTCTTAAGGCACAGACTTCAGTAGAGGAGTAAGTCACTCTCCAGCCAGCCTGACCCTGAATCACTGTAAAATAGAGCACATCAAGAACCACAGTTACAGTAAGAGCAGCATCATGAGTCAAACCTTCATTCATAGTGGAGGTGCTTCAACTAGTACGACTACACCTGATGTCAGAGTGAGACAAAGCTAGCAGCTATCCTAATAAAGTAGAAAAGGTCAAGTCTCTTTGTGCAGAAGTTACTATTTACAGTCTGCCTAACATGATTCTTCATGCTGCTGTGGTGGTCGTGAAAGGTGAACAAACCTACCCATAATTCTCTGAGATACTGGCTAATTTAGCTGGTTTAATTACAAATAAGACTGTTTCCTGTTTTTCTATAAGCTGCACAAAAAACAAGTGAACCCAGACCCCCCTTTTCAAGTGATCCGAATATGATTGTTTGGTCAGCACCAGGGTTTGATTGACAGCTTTGACACCAGCACAAACTTGCTACAGACTCAAGATATCTTTAACTGAACCAAACAGGCTAGATGTGAAAACGCCCAAAGAGGCTCTTCACACATTTCATTAACAGCCGTCTTTGTTGATCTGATGACAAGTGGATAGCCTTAATGCTCGGTGTGAACGCGCCCCAATGCCTCCTGAGGATGGGCTGAGTTCTGACAGCTCGGACCACATACAGACATGGTGTGGCATGCATTTGTTCACATTGGATTGATAGTGTAAACACTCATGCGTCCACTGCAGCATTTAGGACCGCCCACTCAACTAAAAACCTGGGAGATCAACAGATTCTGTCCATGCAAAGTTTGAACGCCTGTACTAAGGTATTGTCCACTTGTTATAAGATCACCCAGGGATGACAATGCAAGGTGTGAACACAATGTTAGACTGTTCAAACATCATTTGTCAATACTACTCAACCACCAACCAGACAGCAGAACACTTCATATATCCAAATGGTCATGCATGTACAGACTCTGCATTAATATACAGATATCTGTTATTAATAGAGGTTACTGCAAAAGGGAAAAGAGGCGGAGCAACAGTTGAAGACGTACACCTGATCTCTATTAAAGACGATAAAGACATGATATAGAGGGTGCAGCCAGGGGTCTCAGTGTCGAGAACATTTGTGTTTAAAACTGTTTTGTTTGACCAGGAGGTAAAATAAATAAATATTAGAAGAGTGGAGTACATGAGAACTAAACTCTGCTCTGCTGAGTTGTTTCCTGTCCGTGATGAGGCGACAGCAGAGTGTGAATGGAATCTGCTGAGAAATGAGGTGTGAGCAAAAACTGTGATGGGTAGATAATATTTATAGAGAGACAGCATTTTCAAACTTGTGGGATTAGATGTTTAGCAATTCAGTTATTAACAATATACTACTACTAATAATAATATATATATAAGTATTGATATTAATATATATTAAGGCTTATTTTAGGGTATTTTACGCCCCTATCCAGAGACAGGACAGTGGACAGAGTCAGAATCTGGAGGGAGAGAGAGTAGGAAACGACATGCAGGAGAGGAACCACAGGCCACAGACACAAACCCACCCGCCCGCCCACCCGGAGAACCACAGCCTCCACCAGGGCTGGCCCATGGCATAGGCAGTATAGGCAAATGCTAGGGGCGCCATCATCCATAGGGGGCGCCGCTGGCACCCATATGAATGCGGCAGAAAACTTGAAGATAAGAAAAAGAAATAGAAGGAAAAATGTGTTTAAATATCATTAAATATTATTTATCTAATATAATTTCCATGCTACCCTTTAATAATGATAGAAAAGAAGCCATGAAAACACAACTATCACATTTTTAAAAAGGCTCTATTTTCTTGTCTCCTGCTTGACGCGGCTCATCACAACAAAGCTGCTCGTTACCTGCTCCTTGTGGAGGAGGAGGGCAGGTGACTTATTAGAATTGAGTGACACTGACCATACTTAATATCAATTAATTAACAATTAATATCATGTTTTTAAATGACCATAATGTAAACAACAACAAAGCCCTCAGGAGCCCAGGGACGAAAAAGAAGAAGAGGAGAAAAAATGTGAAAAAGACACAGAGGTAACGTGCTGCACGGATCAATTATCTGTTGTATTTAAGATAGCTTGTTATGGATGGATGATAGTAACGTCTGTGTTTCCTAGCTCGAGTTAACATCAGTTATTTCCACTGTACTTTTATTAGGTTAAGATTATTCATGTTAAGAAAATAACCACTTTAAGAAATACACTTCTTCTTTTGTTCTAATGTTGTTTGGGACACAAAACCTACTTTTATATTTATTGACATCTTTGTGTACTTCGTTAACTTTCACCCTAGTCGATTAAAAATGTTTATTTTCCTCCTCCTGTTGTCATTAATAGTTTTAAGCTCTTGCCTTTAGAGTATTGATGTCTAAGAGCATAAATGCATTTTGTGCATGAAGCCTCTCTGAATAGATCTGTGTGCATGCTGTAGGTCTGGTTAGGAAAATATTTAGGCTCACATGAAAAACTATGCTGAGGTTTCTGTTCTGCTCTGAAGAGAAAATAATATTTTGTGTTCACACTATATTATAAAATGCCCACTGTTTCACAAATGCTCATCTTCTCTCTCCAGATACAATCAAAATATTTAAATCCATTCCTGGGCCGTCTGTGTCCACTTCTGCTCCCTGCACTGTTTGATATTGTTTGTTCTAGTACACTAGTTATTTGTATTGATTTATAAAAAAAATATTAGAGTTATTACCATTTTATTCATGTTTATTTAAAGTATTTTTTATTTTTAAATAAATAATTAATGTTAAATATAAAACTGTATGCCAGTTTTCTTTAAGTGGATGAATATAATATATTAGTGGTCAAACTGTCTACAATTTAAGGGGCAACCGCTGAAATCTTTCCTAGGGCACCAAAATGGTTAGGGCCTGCTCTGGCCTCCACACATGCACACCAACAACACCTTTCATTCTAATATCTACTGAAAAACCAGTCAACCAAATCATAAACCAGAATGAATAACTATGGGGCACCACCCTCCACCAGGGACCAAAAACATTCAGCGTTCAGTTTGGAGGAATGCAGATCAATTATTTTAAAGAAAACATCTCAACACAACTCTTCCATCTCAAATGGTGCATGATCCTTAAAGTTTATAATTTTAGGTTAAAGGAGTCTGCTGGACTTCCTATAAACATTTTAAGACATTTCTGATGTCGTGACAGTAACTGTCAATATTTTGTATTGAATTTAAAATGACATCTTCTCTGACTTTCTAAAGTCTGCTCTTTGCCTTGAAGTATAAATGTGGAAGTAAGTTACCTGGCACAGAGAGAAGGAAGACAACAAATCCACTCGCTGCTGCTGTTAAACTCATAGCTGCTCCTCTCATCACATCCATGAGACACACTGGTGTGAGATCGTCACTTAACATTTCTTCTTCTTAAAATGAGGATGTGGTCTGTTAAGACACTTAAAAAATATATATAGTTAACTTGTGTTGAACAGAAAAAGGGCCACACTCTCCCTTCCTCTTTTTATGCATGAGTCAGAATAAGAGCAAGCCCTGACAGCTAAAAATATTTTCAGGACCTGGTATTTCAATGATATGTACGTATAATGATTTTAAAGTAGTTTAGTTTAGTTTAGTTTAGTTTAGAAACAGGGACAGCGTAAAAAAAAAAAAAAACAACATTAGTCTCAGAAGAGAAGAGATGCTTTGCATCAGATTTAGCTAGCTTATTTCCATCTGTTGTCCCTGGGCATTTACTGTTATGAGTTATATTTGAGCTGATATGTATGATATATTTTGCGCCCCATGTCATAACGATTCTGACGTGGAAGTCGGAAAGTCGGGCACCTAATTCTTTTCTGAGTTTCCGAGTTGTTGTTGCGACTTGAGCAGGCGTTCATGTGCATTTTACAACTCGAAAACTTGTTTTTCCGATGTGTCCAACACCACATGAATGCACCATGTGACCCTACATGACAGGTATTTTGACGTGCACAAAGTCATCTTATCTTGAGGGTAGATTCCTGGTTATCAATGTGATTGTTTTGAAACATCGGACAGTTATGGGCCTGTGTAATCCTTGTCAGTAATAGAGTGATATATCAGTTTTAAAGTTACATTAATCAACTTACTCCTTATTGTGAAACAGAGCTTTTTAACCTACAACCAGACATTCAGCCTGCATGGAACAACCTGTTGGGACGAACTGGGAAGGAAACAAGTTTAAAAGATTGGACCTGATGTGAAGGCTACAGCTGAGGGAAGAACCGGACTTAAGGGTCTTCAATGTTCATCAGTTAAAAAGATCACAAAAGGAAACTAAAATCATGAGTTTTTAATAATTAATGATTCCTTTAAGTGACTCTGTTCCAGCAGCTACAATCACAGTCAAGACATCTCATAAAAACACTAAGTATAAGAACATGAAGCACATTAAAACAAGTGGATCAATTCAAACAATCTATTCTCACTAAGACAAAACTACTGATGACTCTCTCTTTATGTCTCAGTTTTAGTGACGTATCCCTCTGCTGCCCTCTTTTGGGTGGTGGTGTGTAATACATTCAGGAGTGTTGTTTTCCAGCTCCCATCGATGCTCCTCACAGCATCAGATGTTAGATATGATGTCGCATGACGAAGCATTGAACGCTTCTTGTCCACACTGGATCCATTAAATGTTTATTTCTCTGCTCTGTGAATTTCAGTTTCCCTTTGTAAACAGTATGACATTTAGTGCTTTTATTTTGAAGGTGAACAAACAGAACTGTGTTGCTTTAGTCTTTGCTGGCGGAGAGCAGAATAAAGTTTTCCCTCCATGCTATCAAAAGTCACAGCTACAGGTCAGAGTCACTGAACTGCCCTCCACTATCTCAGCAGAGGGACTCACTGACACAGAGGGAAGCTTTGGAGCATCTGGAGGAGAAATTTACAAACAATTTTCATTTAGTTTGAAAATCAATGTATGGTCAAACTTTTTGAATGTTAAAATGAGGAAGAGTTAACAGGTTATAAAAAGTAAAGTCAAACACTGTGGAGTGCAGCTTTAGTTAATCAGAACTTCTCTTACTGTAAAATACTCCAAAAATTTTCACTGTTTGTGAAAAATGATGCAGACGGATGTTGAATGTATGAAAACGTTAAAAAACACATCATAAGACTTAGAAACTTAGTGAGACAAAACAATCTAATTATAGAAAGAAACAGAAGCAAACATGTCTTTAACAGTTTGCATCATATCTAACTCTCAATCTAAAAAACCTGAATATTATTTACAATTTAAGCCTTATCCAAATACGTTCAGTGATGAAAGTTTTAGTGAGGATATACAGTACCTGACACAGAGAGAAGGAAGATAACCAATCCACTCACTGCTGCTTTCAAACTCATAGCTGCTCCTCTCATCCCTGTGTGACTTCAGAGAAAATAAAACACATTAACAGAAGGTCTGTACATGTTTCAATAAATGGCATATCATTGAATAGTTCTACTTACAACAGGGAGGAGATGTCGTCTCTACAGCAAATGTTCCTCTGTGGTCATCAGGCGGCAGAAGTCAAGCTGTTAAAGTTTGTCTTCCTTCCTCTTCACATTATGAATATGCATGAAGTTACAGACTGGCGTCCAGTACTGATGTTATTTTAAAAAGAATCTAAGGCACTAACGAGGTTGGCTTTCTAAGGATAAGAATATCAAGAATCTTTAATGTAACTCCATGTAAAGACACCATCAGACAGCAGTTCAGATAAAATGTGTGAGAATGCAGCCAATGAAACGTGTTCAATCAGCAGCTGCAGCAGATGATAAGCTTACTTGGTTTAACTATGGGTGCAAACAGGCGGAGTTTGAGAGAAGAACCACAACTCTGACCTAAAACAAAAAGATGAATTTTGAACGTGCAAGTACACTGGCAGGATGTCAGAATAAGGCAGTGGTTAAGTTGCTCCAATCTAGTCTAGCAGAAGTTTTAAATGTTCCTTTATGACTTTAGAGTCTGTAACCTGATGCACACTGCCTCAAAAAGATTGTTTTTCAAATACTTGATAAGAGTTACCTGTGAAGCAGTTGATGTTTTTAACAAACCTCATGACTTATTAAAAGGAGAAACACCTTGTCTGCAAGCAACTCTTTTGATGTTTCAGCTCAGCATTATGAGAAAGCAGATTGTATGAATGGAAACTTACAGCCCTAAAGTCCAGTTCGTTTGACCAGTGAGAATGCTCCGATCCTTCCTTGGCCATGGCATGATTCAAAGAGGTGTGCTTCAGCACGGTACAGTTCATGCACGAGCACAAGTACACAGGTACACAACGTGGACAGCCTTCATTATGGAGACATCCCGGAGTGTGACTCAATGACTCAAAATAAGCCACAAAGTCAGTAAAGTAGCTGACATTTCTTTTTTTTTCTCAAGTAAGCCTGTCTTGTAAACTAAGCACGCTTCATGATAACATAAAGCCATGCCTGTGTTGTATTACGACCTTATGTACAAGAGGTAAACTTGCTCAGGCCCGGTTAGTCCTTGAGCAGTGTGAGTGCAGGCCAGCAGGGGAATGGGGAGGGGGGACAATCATGCTTAAGCACGGTACGGGACAACTTTGCTAGTGTGAGCGTGCCCTAGGCCTATAGCAGCAAAACTAGGAGCTGGTCCATACCTGAGCCAGCCCTAAGTATAAGATTCACAAAAGTTCTCAGCCTTTTCTTAAAAGGATAGAGTGTGTCGCTCTCCCAGACCCTTACTGTTAGATGATTCCGAAGGAGAGGGGCTCAATAACTCAAGGCTCTACTTCCCATAGTACATTTAGAGGCCGTAGGTACCACAAATAGGCATTCATTCTGGGAGCATAATGTTCTCGAAGGGTAATACGGCACTATTAGCTCTTAAAGATAAAAATTTGCCTGGCCATTAAAAGCTCTGTAATTGAGATAGATACTATTAGCGCTTGCTTAAGGTGCCAGTGGATCTCTCAGTTATGTTCAGGCCTCAGACAGCTTTATTGTTGCAGCAGGCTTGTGGGGGCCTGACTGGGCATTCCAGGGGCTCTAGGCAGACAAGAGAGTCCATGCCACATCAGTGCCAGGAGTCCCAACATGGGGGGTCAAGGTGCCTTGACACCCTACCAGAGGCCTCTCAAGGGTAGCCCTGCTTCTGCCCCCCCTTGGGAGACATAGTAGAGGCTGCCAACTAAGGGTCATGGTGACTCCCCCACGACCATTCCAGAGCCCCTGCCAGCCTCCCCTGCCAGTCGGCTACAGGGACACTTGGTTAGCCTTGTGGGTAGACCCGTGGGTGGTCTTTACCATGACTCAAGGCTACTGCCTACAGTTATTTTGCAAACATTAATGCCACTGTGAATGATAGTCAGCATGTTGAGTCCATGTAGCTTAGGCAGGGCAGAAGTGGATCTGATTACTTCAAGAGAGTCTGCCATGGTAAGCGACTTCTCCAATATTGGTTGCCCCTCCAAAAGAATGGGGAAATTGGTTCCCCATCTCCAGGATGTCCTGCAGTTTTCAGTCCCAGCTGGAGAGTAAAGCAGAAGTCTGCTGACGAGCAGGGGATCAATTTTCTTACTGCTCCATTTGGCATTCTTGGCAGCCTGAGACCTACAAAGAAGTCAGTGGAAGTCATTGTCTAATTTCAACAGAAAGTCTGCTATGATTTTTTTAATGTCTAAAAAGTCTGTATTTTCACCGTTTACAGGGTACCTGTTTGAAAGCATCCGCCTGAGAGCGTTTATCTGATCAATTCAAGTTTGGTGTCAAATGAAAGTAGACAAGTTGAAGAATAAAAGAGGTTTCGAAATAAGGCGCGCCCGTGGCGTGATTTCCAAGTTTGATATCGGTTTTTGCATCGTGCCAATAACAGTAAATGCTTATAACTCTACTATGCAGTGTTCAATCATCACCAAAAAATTCATGCATGACAAAGAGCCCGCCCTGAACACATTCATGATTGAATTTTTTTAATTTGTCACAGCGCCACCTGTTGACAACAAGAGGTCACTCCGTCCGAGCACTGTTTCCTTTGCACTAGTCATTAGCTAGCAGTCATTTTGTTAGCTAGCTATTGCTAACAGTTAACTTGTTGTCTAATGTTAGCGTGCCCTCAGCTGACATAAATGTTACTATTTTCCAGACGGCATCGCGAGCTAGAGGGGATATACAGGTATCTAATGAAACTGCACGAAATACTGCACGAAATACTGCATCCATTGGTACAACATGACATGCTATCATATCGGGAAGAGGGGTGAATAACGTTCTCAAGTCAAGGTAGTTTAAAATGTCTCATGCATGATGGGCTACAGAGCCCGTCTAAAATTAAGGCAATGCTGCCATCTTGTGGTGACTATCCATGATTGAAATATTTTAATTTAGAGTGTGGTTCCAATTTGTTCCACAAGGAGGCGTAACCTCCAAGTGAGACAGTTTAGTGTGCTCGGTAGCAGAAGCAGGAAAGGAAACACACCTGTTGCTATTATTTCCCTGTTATTTACAGGTGAGTAAATGTCACAAATCACATACATGTGGTCTACATATTCTTCTATAGCATGTGGAAGGTAACGCCATCCTTTAGTTTGTGTCAGGATGTGTTCTAAATTTGTTTTGAAGGTTTTCTGGTACTTTAGCTATGATGCTCATGAGCGCTAGCTTTGCTCATCGCCACGTTCATATATGTCTGTCATGGTTTGTCCCTAGCGCCCATGCTCTTTTGCTAGTTTTGTAAAGCTCCTGCATATCTCTTAAAGTAACCATGGCTTCATGAAGACTGTTTGTATTCATATTTTGTACTTATATTCATGTAAAAAGTGTAGCGCTAACTCCGCTAGCTTCGCCGTTTCTCTATGGAATTTCCCATGTTATTTGTTGGCATAATGCTAAGCGAGGATAAACTGGAAAACTGTTTTGCATTGATACGAATCGATACGAAGTAGCAGAACCGAATTATTTTATATTCGTGAAAAGAATAATAACACACAGAAACGTTTATTTTGTAGTTTTGAGAACTTTTGCATGTAATATAAGACAAGTATAACTTTATATATTTTTCTGTGCATATTGTGTTGAAGTATGGATGAAATGCTGTTTTTGAAGAAAGAAAATGAAACAGAAATACAGTTTAAGTAAAACTGAAATACATAAATATATGTATAAAATTAAAGACTAGCAGAAGCGAAAAATAAAGCTAGTCCGAAAGCATTCATCTGTTCGACACAAACTCTATGTCAAGTGTGTTCAAGACATGTTCAACACATCCCGTTGTGCTCTGCACTTGATTTCGTCAAAGGGCGTGCGTTCAAAGTTTGAAATGCATTTTGGCAACTTGCCAAAAAAATAAATGCTTATATCTCTGCCATGCAGTGTTCAATCATATTATAATTTCTCATACATGATACAGGGCCTGCCCTGAACACATCCATGTTTGACATTTTTTGCATAGTCACAGCGCCACCTGTTGACAACAGGAAGTTGCTGCTTCTCAGTTAGCATTAGCCATTGGTGGGGATCATGCAAACACCTTGGCCATACAGCACTTTCAAGCTCAAACACCTACGTCCAACGCTCTCGCCATACGGATGCATCATTCGCCGTTAAACAGGAAGTGGCTGTAAC
Organism: Labrus bergylta; assembly: GCF_963930695.1. Taxonomy (NCBI): domain Eukaryota; kingdom Metazoa; phylum Chordata; class Actinopteri; order Labriformes; family Labridae; genus Labrus; species Labrus bergylta. The sequence goes on from NC_089195.1 coordinate 34,641,316, forward strand.
TCTCATATACGTTGTCTGTTCTGCCTCAAATTACACAATCAGGGTTGGCCTCTGAACACACTGACATAACAATAGTTTAGGGTTAGGGACCTCAACTTTAACCATAGCGCCTCCTACTGCAAGGAATAAGTACTACAGACTGCTCAATTTGCTCTATATTTCATAGCTATCATGTCAGTGCCAGCCTGAACTGTGCTACGAAAACATTTTCTGTGATCTGTGAACACAAATGTACAGGATGTGAAGGAGTCATGAGACCGGGCGGAGAATGATCAGACTGAATATGCCAGTTTAAAAAGATGTGTTTTGAGATGAGATTTGAAAATGGAGAGAGAGTCGATGTTACAGATTTGTGGTGGGAGGGAGTTCCAGAGGTGGGAACGCGACACTCCGAGAGGCCGAGAGAGTACAACCCTGCAGATATTATTCAGAACAGACTGAGACGTAGCGTGAGGCTGTATCGTTAGCGGTGTCATAGGTTTGACAGGTTTTCTTTGTTCCTTTTTCAGAGCACATGAGTTATTAATGTCTGTCAGGACCCAGAATCTTAAAAAGTGTAAGTAGTAGTTCTTTAATTAGTTTCTGTTTTGAGGTTTTCTGTAATTACCTCCCTGAGGAGGTGAGACTCACAGATTCCCTCAATTCTTTTAAATCCCTTCTTAAAACATACTTTTACAGACTTGCTTTTATGTGATGTCCTCTTCTTAATGTCTTCTTACTGGTTTTACTCTTAGTATCTTCTTTTACTTCTTACTGTCCTTTTATTTATGCTCTTATCTTAACTCCTTATGTTTTAACTTGATCATTTTTTTATCTTACTTTGTCTTTTTATGTTTTTATATGAATATATACTTTTTATTATTATTAATATTATTGGTTTTTTTTTATCCTTTAATCACTTGTTTCTATTTCTTTTCTTGCTCTTACCTTCTTATTGCTGTTATCTTTTTATTTGTTTTTATCTCTTTTAGTTTCTTACATCTTTTTAAATCTTTGGTCCTCTTGGTGTCAGCTCGTGTTGTTGGGTTCTTGTTTCCTGGGTTCTTCTGATGGTTCTTATGATGGTTCTTATGATGGTTCTTCTGATGGTTCTTGTGAAGGTCGGGTTATATATGTCTGTTGGGTATCGTGCACTTTGGGTTCTTTTCTGTTGAATCTGTTGCATTTGTTTGTTGTTGCTGTTGTTTCTGTTCTTCTGTGTTTGGTTTAGTTTGCTTTGTTCTTGTTTTTGCTGTTTGTCAAAGCACTTTGTAAACCTGTGTTTTTAAAAGGTGTTATATAAATAAAGTTATTATTTTTTTGTCGTCTAACACGCTCACAGTCTGAAATAAAAACCTGTTTTCTGTAATGATAACTGTGTTTGTTCTAAAAGGGGGAATCCACTCCCACGCACTCAGCAGCACAAAAACAATTCACTAGAAAGATTCAGATTCAGATTTGACTCCCTGCATGTGGCCTCTCAAACATCCAGAGGTGATTCAATCATTTGCAGTAACTATTAATTTCAATGAATGTACAGGATCTCTGAGATGAATGCTGTTTCTCATCCTCACAGGAGCAGGATCATTTCCTTTCTCCGACAAATGATCCCTTGTTATTTCCTGTCCCTGATCACATAAATGATTGAATCCTTGTTGATATAAAGGTTTGTTTTTCCTGTTTTGTTGTCCCGGGGACTCCTGCATGCATTCAATTTCTGGTACCACAGGGACCTATACGGGCTGCAGGGTTATTTTTGAAAAGGGACTAAAACCACCAATGTGACAGGAATACGGCAGAGCATTATGCATCCACTCTATTAGGAACTCTATTATCGCAAATGTCAAAAGTATTTGAAGATATCTAAATCCTTAAACCAGATGCATGCAACATGATGATTTGTGTTTTTCTTCCTTGATCCAACAGCGCCATCTGGAGGGCAGACTGTTAATAAGCAGGAACAAAACACATCTGCACAGATTATCTATCAGCTCTTTTTAAGGACTTGCATGGTCCGGGGCCCTTTCTGAATAGTCACAGTTCAGTAAGCAGTACGTACTATTCAGTATGGAGTTTCAGTATACTGAACTTTCGTGGTCATTCAGTGGTCATTTTTTGTGTCCACCTCAGTATACTGAACATTTCAGTATGGATACTAACTTCCGGGTTTTATGCAGTATGGATCGGATGCGTGCTTTCAGGAAATGAATTGTGTTTTACCACCCACAATGCTGTGCGAAAGTAAACGTAAAGTATGCAGCCCAGGGCACACACAGGTCGTATCCGAATTGTCAAGTACATACTGAATCTTTCAGTATGCAGTACGTACTATCCGTGCTGCATACTGTTAGTACCTACTATTCAGTATGCACACACAGTAGGCAGATATTTGTTCCTACTTCTTCTGATTCATTCAGTAAGGAAGTGACGTCATTTACGTTTCCCGAACCCGCATTCACCCGTTTTTTTTGTTTTTGTTTTAGAGTTGTGCTCATATACAGTCAGGTAAACAAAAAACAATATTACAATGTAAATCAAGTAAAAGATTAAATAACTAAATCACATACAGTACATAAAGGAAAGTACAAATGAAAGACAGTAATATACAGAATATAAAATAAACCAATAAAGACACATTTAAATAGTGAAATCATTATTTAAATAGTGAAATCATTATTTAAATAGAGGGGGAAAGGTTTTATAATAATGCAGGTATTTGTTTTATTTTTTGTTGTTAATTAAAAGTAGTGATTTCAGTCAGGACTTTAACTCTAGATTAAAAATTGATTGAATTAATCCATGCTTGTTTGTTTTGATTTGGAGGCGGACATAACGTGACGATTTACGTTTCATTTCGCACAGCATTGTGGGTTAAATACAGTTAATTTCCTGAAAGCATACATCCGATCCATACTGCATGAAACCCGGAAGTTAGTATCCATACTGAAATGTTCAGTATACTGAGGTGGACCCAAAAAATGCATACTGAACTGTGACAATTCGGATACGGCCCTGGTCTCATGTTTCCTGGGTCCAAACCAAGATCTCCCATGACCTCTCTCCACCAATCACCCTGCTGCTGTCAGATTTTCAAACCGGTCCTCTCTCTTCTGAAGTCAGTTTGTCATTTCAGTACGATCGCTGCGACCCCCCTCCGCCCCGATCACCTCCAGTCCAGCTCAGCAGGGTTCAGATCCAGACTCAGAAACCCACTCCTCATCACATCCTGACTTCTTCTATCACCACCAGGGTCTAGACTCCTTAGGGGGAGTCTATCCTATCCTGCTGTTGGCCTCGCTTCCCCTCTGAGTTCTTGAAGTCATCATGGCGGAGTCTAATCAAAGATGTTACATATTTATCTTTTCCTAAACCATTAAATAAATATTTGTAAACTCTTCCTGAAGTCTCTCCTGATTTAAATATTTTATGAATGAAGCCACAGTGACTGTGTGGATCTATTAAAGTCGACTTTATACACAAAGCTGACACTCTGGTGAGCTCTGATCCTCTGATACCAGTTTCCCACACAAAGTACCTCATCAGAATCGGAATAATGAAATCCTGCAGCCAAAAACTAATCCTGACTATTTAATTATAGTGATGCTTTTTTAAAAATAACTTGCTGGCTTCTCCCTCAGGCATAATGTCACCATGTGCCTGAGGAAGGAGCAGGGTTGACACAGAACCCGAATTTAAAACTTAGAAATAATTCTAGTAAAAGTCAAACAGTGCTTTTTGGGGCCTTTTTGCCTTTATTTTGAAGGACAGCCGAAGAGAGACAGGAAACATTGGGAGGGGGGGCCTCCAACCAGCATTCATCACCATTATGTTAAAAAATAATCTGACACATTCAAGTTTTCACAGGAAGATTGGAAAGCTTAGCAGTGCGACATCATTGAGTACTGTCAGATGGGACCCCCCAAGGGAGGGGAACTGTCATTGTAAAATTCTGAGTCACTGCAACATGTGGTTTAAAGTTTGTCAGTCCTCGGTTTGGCCCCCTACTGGTCAGGGGCCCCAAGCAGTGACCTGCCTTGCCTGTTGTTGTCAAGCAGCAAAATTGGGAAGGGCACTTATTTAAAGTTTTACTGAAACCACCTGGTTGGAGATTCATATTCTTGTTGTTTTTGCACGAGGGGAAGATTTTACTTTTTAACCCCTCAGGTACAAAATAACTACTCAGTTCTTGGTTTCTTTAAGACACCTTTAAAATAATAGTTTTTTATTTCACTTAAAAAGATTTATAGACCAGAACTTTTACTTTTACTCAAGTCAATAAAAGTAACTGTCCTTTTATTTGAGTACAATATTCTTGTCTCTTTCCAACCCTGCAAAGTAATTACAGTGTGGTGGTTTTTTCTTTTTAACCTGGTGTTTTGCTAATAATACCACTAGGTGGCAGCATACCTCTTTTTTTACGGCGAGGTAAACATTACTGAGCAGCAAACACCAATGGTACACTGGTTGTAAGTGAAGCTTTGTCAAGCTAGTGTGAACTACCCGCAACATCCGGACATTTCAACTTCACAATAAAATCGTGAATTGGACCGATTACTTCCTCAGTCAGATGATGAAAAAATATGTGGTTTAAACTGGTGAAATGTTTAATCAACATAAATGTATATTCTAACGTTTTTTGTTGTGCTAATACAACAACAAAAATTGGTTAATGAGAGCTTCAGATGTTAGTCTGATTACATGCACACTGTTTACCAGAAATAAGAACATGGGTTATTACCATAATGTGCCCACCAACTCCTTCACTTCCAGCGTCTCTGCTTTTTGTCAACAGGCAACTGCTTGGGGGCCCTCAGGCCAGTAGGGAGGCCCCCAAGGGCTGATAAACTTTGAACCACAGCAGTAGCTGTGAAGGCAGAACAGAGGGAGATCACTTCATCCCCACAACATGGGGAGGGGGCAACATCATATTTAAGGTGAAACGTCACAGGAACCTTAATATCCTGAAGAAAGTGGTAGCTAATCAGCTGTGTGACTTTCTCCATGACAACAGTTTATTTGAGGAGTTTCCGTCAGGATTTAGAGTCCACCATAGCACTGAGACTGCACTAGTTAAAGTTACAAACGATCTACTTCTAGCTTCAGACAGCGGACTTCTCTCTGTGCGCGTCTTGTTAGATCTTAGTGCTGCTTTTGACACCATTGGCCATCAGATCCTGTTTGTACATGTTCATGATAAGTCCTCTATGCAAGTTTGCCATGGAGTGCCACAAGGTTCAGTGCTTGGACCAATTCTCTTTACATTATATATGCTTCCTCTAGGAAATATTATGAGGAAACACTCCATACAGTTTCATTGTTATGCAGATGATACTCAGCTTTATGTATCAATGAAGCCCGATGGCACCAGTCAGTTATGTCAGCTAGAAACGTGCCTGAAGTACGTTAGGACCTGGATGACCAGAAATTTTTTGCTACTTAACTCAGACAAGACTGAAGTTATTGTGCTAGGCCCTAAAAACCTCAGCGAGACTTTTTCTAGTGATTTAACTGTCCTTAATGACATCAGCCTGGCATCTAGCACCACTGTAAGGAATCTAGGAGTTCTTTTTGATCAAGATATGTCCTTTAGCTCCCACATCAGGTAAATTTCAAGAACAGCCTATTTTCACCTTCGTAATATATCCAAGATCAGGAATATCCCGTCGCAAAATGATGCAGAAAAACTAGTTCATGCATTTGTTACCTCCAGATTGGATTATTGTAATTCTCCTTCGTCAGGGTGCTCTGGTAAGTCTCTAAAGACTCTTCAACTAGTCCAGAACGCTGCAGCTCGTGTACTGACCAGAACTAGGAAAAGGGACCACATTACTCCTGTGTTGGCTTCTCTGCACTGGCTCCCTATACAGTCTAGAATAGAATTCAAGATCCTTCTTCTCATTTACAAAGCTCTAAATGGCCAGACACCATCTTATCTTAAGGAGCTACTAGTGCCGTACTGCCCCTCGAGAGCATTGCGGTCCCGGAGTGCAGGCCTGGTCGTGGTACCTTCAGTCTCTAAGTGTACTATGGGGGCTAAAACCTTCAGTTATCAGGCTCCTTTCCTCTGGAATCGCCTTCCAGCCGGGGTCCAGGAAGCAGAAGTCTGTATTTTTAAGAAAAGACTTAAAACTTTCCTTTTTGATAAATCTTATAGTTAGGGCTGGTGCTGGTGTAGACCAGCTCTTAGTTATGCTGTTATAGGCTTAGACTACTGGGGGAACTGGCACCTTGAGCTCCTCTCTCTCTCTCTCTCTCTCTCTCTCTCTCTCTCTTTGCATATACAGTACATCATATTACTGCATGTATCAATCTGTAAATCTCAGTCACTAACCACCTACTTTCCTGGGAACTCTTGAGCTCTCTAAGGCTCCTCAAGATCGTTGGTTGACGGCCTGCCTGAACAACCCCGATTATTATTGATTATTATTATTTTGAAAATAATACTAATGTAAAGACAAGAAAACATATCTATATTTTCATCTCTTTGTACAGTTTATTTAATGCAGTGTAAAGCTTCTGTACAGTTTATTTTAAATCACTTAGCTGTTACTACAACTTTTTTTTTTTTTTTTACATTTTTTTTTTTTTCTTATAATGCTATTCTATTTTATATATAATTTTAACTTTTTTTGTAGAAGCTGACTCAGGGAGAAACGCACAAGAATTGCAATGTACCTGTACTGTCCTGTACCTGTACAAATGACAATAAACATTTATTCTTCTTATTCTAATGTGAGCATTGTAAATAAATAAAAATCCGTTTATATTTCACTTTTTTTGTTTGTGTGTCAGATTATCGCCACTGTAAAAATGGGGCTTTTACTTTGAAATATAACCGGAAGAGATGCGTTCGATTCTTTTCTCACTTGACCCCCCGGCAGTCTGGTAGTCTCCACTTTACTCGCAACATCCAGGCGGGTAGCAATGTGAGAGCAGGACTGCTGCTTTTTTCTTTTCAGAATAATAAGTAACCCCCTCACAAATGAGAAGCTAAAAGGAGAACATTTTAAAACAATGATTAAAGGAGACATATCATTAAAAATCATCTTCTACAGCTTTTTTGAACATATATCTGGGTAACCTGAGTGTCTACTGACCCACAAAATGTGAAATAAACCCATCCAGTCCTTTGTTTGTGGTCTGCATAAGTCTTACAACTCAGAGAAAAACGCTCCGTTTCAAATGTGGTCTCCTTGTGATGTCACAGTGGGATTCTGGTAAAAAAAACAAAAACCCTCCCCTCCCCTGGTATCTCCACCCATGGACTCCACCCCCAGACTAGAACAAAACTTTTGCACAGGTCGGCCATTTTTATTCTCTCTACAGAGGAGTGATGTCTACGGGGAAAACTCAGGAGGGGGTCATTACATTTAAAAAGACACACACACCAAAACGGAGCGTTCTGAGAGTGCTGGTTTATACAGGGTCACAAACCTCCTCTGGTGCTTGTTTCATGTTATATTTTGACCAAAGCACAGCACAGATGTTTCAGTGGTTCTCAAACTATGGTACGCATACCACCGGTGGTACGTGGGCTCCCTGTGGTGGTCCGCAAAGAAATCTCCACAATATAAAAAAAAACCTGTTCAGCATAAAATTACATTTTTTATTTTTGTTGTGCTCCTATCTTATCTGTCTTGTATCTATTGAGTTGTATTTATATCAAATGTGTTTTCTCCTCTAAATTAATTTAGTTTTTGCAACAAACAACTTTAATCTGCTCAATTTTTGCTCGCGCGCACAGACATAAAGAACAACAGGAGTACGCCTCACATTTTGAAAAGTTCCACTCAATATTCCGTTATAGTTCAGTACTGAAACAACAGCAAGCAGCTGTAGACCTACATTAACAGATATTCTGTTATTTATTGGAGTTCAGCACAATCGGCAGCAAGCAGCTGTACATTTTTAAAACGGAGCCAGGAGAAGCTTCAGTTTTGATGCATGTACGAACAGTCGCTCACCCTCTATCTCTCTCTCTCTGTAGCTCTGAAGCTGATGTGATTCGTTTCTCTTTTGTTGTCTTAACACTCTGCAGGAGTCGAGAGGGATTTTTTTTAAAAGGCAGTTTTGCTGTTGTTGAACGCAGAGACTTATAATAAAGCGGCTCTGGTTGCGCCGAGCCTGTGGAGCGCGCACCTGCACTCTCTCTCTATCTCTCCCTCCCTCTCTCTCCCTCTCTCTCTCTCTCTCTCTCTCTCTCTCTCTCTCTCCCTCTCCCTCTCTCTCTCTCTCTCTCTCTCTCTCCCCCGCTCATTTCCTCTCTTGTAAATATTGTGTGTCTGTCGCTGTCCGAGGTGCTGAACCTGAAAAGAACTTTTTGTCTCCAATTTTAAGCAACAAGAACAAACACAGATATGATGTTTGTCTGCCTGGTAGAGATTACAAGTTTCATCTTTGATGTCACAAGACCAACATTACACACATTCTCACAATCAACAACTTTTGGATTGACTTTTTGATCGACCTTCCCAAAAACACACGTCACTCCGCTGTTCATGTCCCTCCTCTGGCTCCCAGTTACTGCTCACATCAAATTTAAAACTCTGCTGCTCGCTTACAAAACAGCGACAATAACGACTCGTCTTTAGAGTCATTGGCGCCGCCGTGTTGCAGCGACAAGCAGCAGTAGTCTCGAGTGGTTTCAGTGTGGTCTTTTATACTGACTTTTAATGAATCTGTCGTGTGAACTTTATGTTTCGCTAACAATGCTAATTTGTACTCCCTCATTTATCTTCTGTGTTGGTAATATGAATGCTTATTACTGTGGGTGTAAATCTGGTAACTTATGCTCATATAGTGTTTATATGACTGTTAGTTGTAAGTTTACTTTGTATTAGCATGTCGTAACTTCAATGACTTTGAGGAGATGACCTTCTTTTGTTGCAAGAACATTTATTGAACAAATAGTTCATCAGTGAGTACTGAGGTCTGCAGAGTCCAGAACTGAATAATACACACACAAATACATTTTCATATCATTATGATTTTCCTCCCCGTGGTGGATCCTATTAACACTCTTCTCCAACCAAATCCCAACTTCCTGTTTTAACATGAGCATTAATATCGTCCCTCATATTCATAATCCAATGGTTAGGTTTTCCCCGCCTCTGATAAACTGATACATTACTCCTCAATCTGAATACCACATCGTCGTAATGATTAAATACAACACAGGATGAATCCATCAGAAACTGGACAAATGAATGACTTTGTTATTGCCTCCCTTTCTTCTGTGAGCAGGTCCGCCTGCCCTGAGCTCCCTGTCCTCAGTGAACTCAGCATCAGATCTCAAATGATGTTATATTTATATGCATATGTGTTATTGTAAAAGTCGTCACATTACTTAATATCATTACCAAACAAGCGTTTCCTCACTTTAAAGGAGGCATATCATTAAAAATACACTTCTACAGTGTTTTTGAACATATGTTTGGGTAACCTGAGAGTCTACTGACCCACAAAATGTGAAATAAACCCATCCAGTCCTTTGTTTGTGGTCTGCATAAGTCTTACAACACAGAGGAAAATGCTCCATTTCAAATGTGCTCTCCTTGTGATGTCACAGTGGGATTCTGGACTGTTTAAAAAGGTGGAGAAGAGGGATAATATGTCCTCTTTAAGACTTGAATATCTTGACACATGAAAATAATACACCACATATTCCGCCCTTTGATGCTTACTGAGCATCAGAAGGAGCTTGTCAAACCTTCCACAAACCTTTTCAAACAGTTTAACTGAACTCAACGCAGCCTGAGTGTTACACCCCATCATAAGGCGGCCCAATGGGGCAAACAACAAACCACAAATTGACCCAGTAAAACACACTTTACACCTTACCAAAGAGATTAAACAAAGATCAACTCAACTTCCTGTATGAACAGTTTTAAATTGACACATTTCATTGATTATCTACATTATTAATTGAAGATCTGGGCTCAGATGTTTGAAAGAGTTAATCATGATAAGAATGATCCGGATTTGGTGATCCAATTTTGTGTATTTACCGAGGATGGCGTAATCCATCTCCCTTTTATGATGAGTCAAAGAAAAGATGGATTAGATCAACCTGATCCAGACACAGACTTTTAAAGTGATCACATCCTGATGAGTGACTCATAATCAGACCTACATCATCCAGTCTAATATTATTCACACAAGTTAAACCAATATTTACAAAAACTTTAAGAGAGAAAATGTCACAGAGCAGACTGAAAGGTGACTGGAGAGCTCCTTTCAGAACAAAAGAACATTTTCAGGAATAAAGACGCTTGTTTAGTTAAAGAAATGATGAATAAATACATATGTATAAGCTGCTAAATAAAAGAAAACCATCTCCTAAACTCTCTGCTCCATGCTGTTGTTAACTTCCTGCTGCTGAAGGTCAATGTTGCCTTACTCAGGCAATACAGGAACCCACTCACTCTAAGGGCCACACACTTGATCTTGTTTTATACAGTGGTCTCTGCCCTAACAACTTTGAGACAAAGGATATCTGTGTGTCAGACCACAAACTGGTTTTATTCAGAGTGGTTCTATCTCAGCCACCTTTTATTAGCAAGGCACCTGTCCGCAGCAGGGTTTTTAACTCTACGTCTGCTAGCAAGTTTAAGGAGCTTTTTATTTCTGTCTCTTCAACTGCCTTTTACCAACATTTACATTAACACAGAGGAGCTGGTCTCCTCTTTTTATCTCACCTGTCAAACTGTGCTGGACTCTGTTGCTCCTTATAAAGACAAAAAACCTAACAGAGTCCCACAGCCATGGCTAAACGAACTGACTCAGGATCTAAAAAGAGACTGCAGAAGGAAAGAACGAAAATGGAAAAAAACAGGCTTGCATGTATTTTATGAAATATGGAGAGATTCAATGATACAATACCAAAAGGAAGTTAAAGGCGCAAGAGCAGCATTTTATTCTAATCTGATTTTAGCCAATCATTCTAACCCCAGAATTTTATTTAAGGTTTTAGAATCAATCACCACCCCCTCCCCTTCTTATTTTACTGATCCTTCTCAGGATCTATGTGAGAAATTTTTAATTTATTTTACTAATAAAGTCAAGGACATTAGGCAACAAATCATTCCCCCAGACCGTATTTTAGACACCAGCAGGGAACTTAACAGTTATTTTAGCAGTTTTGAGCCGGTGCCCTTGACCTTTTTAGCTGAAATTTTAACCCATATGAAATCAGCTACGTGCAGCCTTGATTTTATTCCCACAACATTTCTCAAAGAGGTTTTTAACACAGTTGGACCCAGTATTTTATCCATTATTAATAGTTCCTTGGCAGAAGGTGTAGTCCCCTCTGCTTTTAAACATGCTGTGGTCCAACCACTTTTAAAGAAACCCAACCTTGATCCCACTGATTTTAACAATTTTAGACCAATCTCAAAACTTCCATTTTTATCAAAAGTTTTAGAAAAGGTGGTTTCAACACAACTTTTATCTTTTATGACTGAAAATAACCTCTTTGAGAAATTCCAATCCGGTTTTAGAGCTTGTCACAGCACAGAGACTGCCCTCCTCAAGGTAACCAATGACCTTCTTTTAGCAGCAGACAGAGGGGAGGGCACAATTTTAAGTCTTTTAGATCTTAGCGCAGCTTTTGATACTGTTGATCACACAATTTTAACTGATCGTCTCAGACATTGGGTTGGTTTAAAGGATACTGCACTTAGCTGGTTTTACTCTTATCTTTTAGAAAGAACCTTCGCGATCACCATCGGTAACTACTCCTCCTCTACCTCTAACATTACCTGTGGTGTACCGCAAGGTTCGGTTTTAGGTCCCATTTTATTCTCCATTTATATGCTGCCTCTTGGCCAAATAATTGAACGCCACAATGTCTCCTTTCACTGCTACGCAGACGACACACAGATATACCTTCCTTTGAGACCTGAGGACCCTAGGAGCCTAGCTGCTGTCAGAAACTGCCTAAGCGATATCAACTGCTGGATGGCGCAAAACTTTCTCCAACTGAACAATTCTAAATCTGAAATCATAGTATTCAACCCGCCAAACACCACTCATATCTCAAAGAGCAGCCTCGGTCCCTTATTCACCAATGTCCAACCCACCGCCAGAAATCTAGGAGTAACATTCGACTGCAATCTCACCTTTGAATCCCATATCAAAACAGTTGTCCGATCAAGCTTCTTCCATCTACGCACCATCTCCAAAATTAAAACAATCCTAACCCAACGAGACCTTGAAAAGATCATCCACGCCCTCATCTTCTCCCGACTTGACTACTGTAACTCCCTCTTTTCCGGAATCACAAATAAGTCACTGTCTCGCCTCCAGCTGGTCCAAAATGCAGCAGCTAGGCTTCTTACTGGTTGTAACAGAAGACATCACAGCACTCCAATTTTAGCTTCATTACACTGGCTTCCTGTACGTTCTAGAATCGATTTTAAGATTTTACTCATTACTTTTAAAGCACGGACGGGGCTGGCTCCAAGCTATATAACAGAGTTACTGACACCATATGAGCCAGCCCGCAGTCTAAGATCCTCGGGTGGGAGCCTCCTGGTCGTTCCAAAGTCGAGACTTAAAACTAAAGGTGACCGGGCCTTTTCAGTCAGGGCCCCTCGACTTTGGAACGACCTCCCTGAGGAGATAAGACTCGCAGACTCCCTCAATTCTTTTAAATCCCTTCTTAAAACATACTTTTACAGACTTGCTTTTATGTGATGTCGTCTTCTTAATGTCTTCTCTTACTGGTTTTACTATTTTTATCTTCTTCTACTTCTTACTGTCCTTTATTTATGGTCTTATCTCGTATTTATGCTCATATCTTAATCTCCTCTTGTGTTTTAACTTGGTAATTTCTTATCTTACTTACTTTGTCTATTTATGTTTCGTATTTATAGTTAATTTTTATTTTTATTAATATTATAGTTTTGGGTTTTTTGATCCTTTAACCACTTGTTTTTATTTCCTTTACTGCGCTTACCTTCTCATTGCTTTTTATTTGCTTTTATCTCTTAGTTTCTTACATCTTTTTAAATCTTTGGTCCTCTTGGTCTCAGCTCATGTTGTTGGGTTCTTGTGTTCCTGGGTTCTTATGATGGTTCTTATGATGGTTGGGTTATATATGTCTGGTTGTGTATCGTGCACTTTGGGTTCTTTTCTGTTGAATTGTTTTTAATTATTTTTGGTATTTTGCATCTGTTATATTCTTACTGTTGTTAATGTTTTTCTGTGTTTAGTTTGCTTTGTTCTTGCTGTTTGTCAAAGCACTTTGTAAACCTGTGTTTTTAAAAGGTGCTATATAAATAAAGTTATTATTATTATTATTATTTCCACTTCCCCCACATCCTCCACAGCCTCGCTCTCCACAGTGAGTCCTGCATCTGGTTCAACTGCATCTGGAGAAAATCACATCAAACTAAAGTTATAGTTGTAACTGTGACTCTGAATGTGAAGTGGGCCTGTTTGAATCAGAGCAGGAGGCTCTAACCTGACTGGACTTCACAGCATGTGTTCCTGCTCCTCTGTGTCTTCTGTCTGTGCTGCAGTGACGGCTGACACGTTCTCATACACAACATCCACCTGATGACAGACGATAAGATTTGATCAGAAATATGTTTCATCAGGTTTTACAGTGATGTAGGAAAAGATTGATTAGTAAGGTCTCTCTCTCTCTCTCTCTCTCTCTCTCTCTCTCTCTTTCTTTCTCTGTCTCTGTCTCTGTCTCTGTCTCTGTCTCTGTCTCTCTCTCTCTCTCTCCCTCTCTCTCTCTTTCTTTCTCTGTCTCTCTCTCTCTCTCTCTCTCTCTCTCTCTCTCTCTCTCTCTCTCTCTCTTTCTCTCTCTGTCTCTGTCTCTCTCTCTCTGTCTCTCTCTGTCTCTCTCTCTCTCTGGTGCATGCTGGGAGTGAGTGGTGCGGAGTGAGACGCTGAGCGAGTGTGTTTGATGGTTTATTTCTTTGGCAATTTGATTTAATTTAATGTAGTTTATTGGGTGTAGTTTCACTTTAAGTTAATAGTTAGTGTGTGTTTGTGTTTGTGTTTTTCTTTTTCTCTCCTGCCGGTGTCTCGCCGGTCGGCGTCTTCAGACGTCATGGTAAATGGAGTCACCTTCGGCCACCTCACGCGAAAGCATGGCATTAAAATCAATGGCAGCTTTCCGTGCAGCGTGGAGGAGATTGGGCTTGCGGTGGGGGAGAAGGTCGGGCACAGCAGCGTGAGGTCGGCCGCTCGGATGAACAGCGCCGTGGTCATCTTCCTGGATCAGGTGGAGAAGGTGAACCGAGTCGTTGAGACAGGCATCACGGTGAACCAAATGTTTGTACAGGTGACTCCACTGACACAGCCTTCCACCAGAGTCATCCTGTCCAATGTCCCTCCGTTCATAACCGACGAGTTTCTTAGCAGAGAGCTCTCCAGACATGGGAAGGTGGTGTCCCCCATAAAAAAGATTCTGTCTGGATGTAGATCTCAGCTGCTGAAACACGTGGTGTCTCACCGTAGACAACTGTTTATGATACTTAACAATCGGGATGCGGACCTCAACCTCCGCTTCCATGTTAAAGTAGATGATTATGACTACGTGATATTTGCCACCTCGTCGGCTATGAAATGTTTTGGTTGTGGTGAGGAGGGACACACCGTGAAGGCCTGTCCGAGACAAGGGGATCCGGCTCCGCCTGGCCATGGGGTGACGCCCGGCCCTGTGGCGGGGCTTTCCGCTGCTCCGCCGGTTGCAGCGGAGCGGCGGGAGGCCCCTGTCCCGCGGCCTGAGGCCGCGGCGGAGACTTCATCCGCTGCGGCCCGGACCGCGGCATCTGAGCGGCCGATAGCGGCACCGCGGAGCGCGCCGCGCCTCGCCGCTGCTGTGTCTGACCTGGAGCACGGGGTGGTGAGTATGAATGATGTGCACGGTGTGGGTGAAAACAATCAGGGAAGTGAAGGAGAGGTTTTGGGTGATGTGGTGGAAAGTGAGGTGGGGGAAGAAAAGGGGGAAGAAACAGCTGGAAAAAGTGTGAGTGAAGTACAGATAAATAAAGCAAGTGGGGTCAGTGAAACGCAGGAGGGTATGTCAGAGGAGGAAGATGAAACACAGGCAGAGGAGGCAGGTGGGGGGAACAGTAAACTTACATGGGGGGAACAGGAAGAGGCTGAGATGGAGGAGGAGGAAGAGGAGGCAGTGAGGGTCAAATCTGCGTCTAAACGCAGAAGGAAAACTAGAGGCACAAAGTATGAGGCAAAGACTAGCAAAGTGGAGGAGGAGGAGGACAGACAGACAGTAGGGGGACAGGGACAGACAGAGGAAAGTGAAAGTGATGACTGTGTCTCTGATAGCAGTGATATATCTGGATGTAAAATAAGTAACAGTCAACAGAAAAAACTTTACTCTGCAGAAATGATTAAGTCGTTTTTAGCAAAAACCAAAAATGCTAAAGGTGTTAAAGTTGAAGAGCATTTCCCAGTTTTAAGTTTGTTTTATACCTCGGCCAGACTCCACATGAGCCAAAAGGAGGAGTCTGGCATCACTAACAAGGAGTTTTTTAGATTAAAAAAACTTGTGTCTAAAGTTAGAAAACAACTGAACAATGATGACGGGAAGAGCTCCAATGTGTGTTTTAATTAATTTATTGATTTTTATTTTTGTTCTTAATTTCTCACTTATGGATAATTTTAGAGTGGGAAGTTTGAATATAAATGGAGCCAGAGAGTAAAAAAAAAGAGCAGCTATATATGAAACGGCCAAAATGAAACATATTGATGTTTTTTATTTCCAGGAGACACATAGTGATAGCACCAATGAGGCAGACTGGAGGAGAGAGTGGGAGGGGGAAGTCATTTTAAGTCACAACACTTCTCTTAGTGGAGGAGTTGGCTTTCTCCTCTCCAAGTCTTTCACTCCGGTTTCACTGGAGGTCGAGCATTTTATCGAGGGGAGGTTGCTTTTAATTAAAGCACGGTTCGACCTTTTTACTGCAGTTTTTATCAATGTGTATGCTCCAACAATCGGTGCAGAGAGGAAGCTGTTTTTACAAAAAGTTAACCAGGTTTTAAATGGCTGTGCCTCGGAGGATTTTTTATTCTTGGGTGGGGATTTTAACTGTACAGAAAATGCATCTTTAGATCGCAACCATGCAGAGCCGCATCCAGTTTCCCAACATGTTCTGAGGCAGCTGGTCTATTCTCATGGCCTGGTGGACGTGTGGAGAAGGATGCATGCAGACTGCCGACAGTACACATGGTCCCACCTCAGAGAGAGTAGGATCTCCTCAGCTAGACTCGACCGTATTTATTGTTTTAAGCATCATTTTAATATTTTTAAAATGTGCAGTATTGTTCCTGCTGGTTTTACTGACCATTCTTTACTTTTGTGTAATGTTTTTATTCAAAACATTTTACCTAAAAGTGCTTATTGGCATTTTAATTCAGTCTTAACATTTGATAAACATTTTAAAGAGGTTCTTATTTATTTCTGGGATGTTTTTAGACAGAGGAAGGGTGATTTTAACAGTCTTAGGCAGTGGTGGGACCATGGTAAGACTGAGATTAAACTTTTATGTCAACAGCACACCCTCAATGTCACCAGAGACATCACCAGATCTATGAAAGACCTGGAGACTGATATAGTGGAACTAGAAAGATTGGGCGAGTCCACAGCAAATCGAGGATATATTGAAATCCTCAAAGTCAAAAAGCTAGCTTTAGCCGACCTGTTGGATGTTAAAGTACAGGGTGCACTGGTCAGGTCCCGGTTTCAAGCCATCACGGAGATGGATGCTTCCTCTGGTTTCTTCTTCGGCCTGGAGAAGAGGAGTGGGCAGAGGAGGGTAATCCACTCACTTTTAGCAGACACAGGGCAAACATTAACAGAGCCAAGCCAGATAAGAAGGCGAGCTGTGAGCTTTTACTCAGCACTCTATTCAAGTGAATATGAGGAGGAGGAAGCTCTGATGGAGGAGTTCTGTCATGGACTGCCTCAGGTCTCTGAGGAGACCAACACACAGCTCAACGGGCCGTTACACATGCAGGAACTGAAGGCCGCTCTGCAGGGCATGCAAGGGTGGCGGGCTCCCGGCATAGACGGCCTGAGTGTAGAATTTTATAAAGCCTTCTGGGACATCTTTGCAAAAGATCTTTTAGATGTTTTTAATGAAAGTCTGGCCTCTGGCTCAATGCCCATGTCCTGCAGGAGAGCCGTAATCACCTTGCTCCCGAAAAAAGGTAACCTGCAGGACATCAAAAACTGGCGCCCTGTGTCTTTGCTGTGTGTGGATTACAAGCTTCTGTCCAAACTCTTTGCCTCCAGGCTGGGGAAGGCTATGGAGCAGGTCATCCACCGGGACCAGACCTACTGTGTGCCCGGCAGGTCCATGGTGGACAATGTCCACCTCATTCGTGATGTTTTGGACGTCTCCAGCTCATCGGGCTGTAACACTGGTCTGATTTCTCTAGACCAGGAAAAGGCATTTGACCGCGTTGAACACAACTTCCTCTGGAAAGTTATGGAGAAGTTTGGGTTCAGCGCTGGGTTCATAGCCAAGATCAAAGTGTTGTACAGTGGGGTTGAGAGTGTGCTGAAGTTTAACGGCGGCCTGTGTGCTCCTTTCAGGGTGTGTAGAGGCGTCAGGCAGGGCTGTGCTCTGTCCGGCATGCTTTACACACTCTCCCTGGAACCCCTCCTTAACAATATACGCTACCACTTACAGGGCTTGGTTTTACCTGGTTTTAATAGCAACATTGTCTTAAGTGCTTACGCCGATGACATTGTTGTTTTTATTAAAGACCAGAGGGATGCAGATATTTTAACCAACATTATAAAACGTTTTAGCGTAACATCGGCAGCGAGGGTGAATTGGATAAAAAGTGAAGCCCTCGCTGTCGGTGAGTGGCGTGACGGTCTCCCAGTTCTTCCCCAGAGCTTGGCCTGGAGAACAGATGGCTTTAGGTACCTGGGGGTTTTCCTCGGGAAAGAACACATAGTCCAGAAGAACTGGGAGACTGTCACAGAAAAAATTGAGGGGAAACTTTCCAAGTGGAAATGGCTGCTCCCTCAAATGTCTTTTAAAGGTAGAGTATTGGTTTTTAAACAACCTTGTGGCATCCCAACTGTGGCACCGTTTAACCTGTGTAGACCCCCCTTCAGGCTTGCTAGCCCAGCTACAAAGGAAAATGGTCGACTTTTTTTGGGATGGTCTACACTGGGTGCCACAAGGGGTGCTGTTTTTAACCAGGGAGGAGGGGGGACAGGGCCTCGTCCACCTGGCCAGCCGGACAGCCACCTTCAGACTACAGTTTTTACAAAAATATCTGACAGGTCCGGCTGATCTAGTGTGGAGAGATGTGGCCAGCTGCATTCTCAGACGTGCAGATTTCCTGGGGCTGGATGCGGCTCTGTTTTTAATTGATCCTAAACTTTTAAAATTAAGTGGGCTGCCTCCGTTTTATCAGGGTGTTTTTAAGTCTTGGGCCCTTTTTAACTGTAAAAGGTGCCCAAAGTCTGACTCTCTGTACTGGTTGTTGAGAGAGCCATTGATTCACAGGGCCAAGCTGGACATCAGCAGCAGCGTCACCCCCGGCCTGACGGTGGCGCTGCTCAAAACAAAGACCCTGTGCCTGCAGCAGCTGGTGGATGCAGTGGGGCCGGCGCTGCGTGATGCCCGGGCCCTGGGCTCTCTTCTGGGCCTGCACTCTGTCCGGGTGGCGGGGAGGCTCCTGGAGCTGTGGCGCCAGAAGCTTTCGGGGAAAGAGAGGAGCCTCCTCATGGACTATGGTAAAAGAAAGGCCAGACCGGACCCTGCAGACCCCTTCCCTGACGTCTTCCTGAGCCCAGGCCTGGGGGAGCTCACCGGCCCCCTGCTGGCTATAGCACACTCAGAAAAGCTGACAATAAACAAAGCGGACAAAAAAAACCTGGTATATGAACTGTGTGAAGGCGATCCACAAGGCCGGACTGTGCAACCGCCCCCCCACTGTGTGGTCAAACAGGCTGGGAGCAAATGGAGCCGGCCCACAGTGGAGGATTTTATATAAACCTCCCCTCAAAAAACGGACTGCCGACCTCCAGTGGAGGATTTTACATGGTGCTATTGCCTCCAATGCTTTTATTTCTGTTCTTAATCCTGCTGTTCTTAACACCTGTCCTTTTTGTTGCCTTCCAGAGACTGAATGTTTTTATAGAGTGCAAGAGGCTCACAAGCTTCTTCTCTCTTTTAACATTGGTTTTTAGTTTTTTTGATGTGGTTTTTACTGAGAGGGTTTTTATTATGGGAGCTGCCTACAAAAAAGAACAAAAAGAGAAGTGGCAGCTCCTTAACTACCTTTCAGGTGAGGCAAAAATGGCCATTTACATCAGCAGAAAAAACAGAGTGGAGAACAGAGAGGGGCAGGAGGCCAAGGCAGTGTGGCTGGTAAACATTAGGGCGAGACTCTGGCTAGATTTTAGATTTTATAAACACATTGGAGACTTGGACGCTTTTAAACAGCGCTGGTGTTTTAATGACATAATTTGTTCAGTTGTTGATGAAGAATTGATTTTTGCACAAGTTTTTATCAGATAAATTATTATTTTTTTAAACATACTCGGATTTTAATGCACTAGCACTTTGTTGAACAGTTGAACTGTGAAAACTAAAATTATGTAAATAAAGTGTTTTGCAAAAATCAAATCTCTCTGTCTCTCTCTCTCTTTCTCTCTCTCTCTTTCTCTTCTCTCTCTCTCTCTCTCTCTCTCTCTCTCTCTTTCTCTCTTCTCGTCTCTCTCTTTCTCTCTCTCTCTCTGTCTCTCTCTCTCTCTCTCTCTCTCTCTCTGTCTCTCTCTCTGTCTCTCTCTCTCTGTCTCTGTCTCTCTCTCTCTGTCTCTCTCTCTCTCTCTCTGTCTCTCTCTCTCTCTCTGTCTCTCTCTCTCTTCTCTCTCTGTCTCTCTCTCTTTCTCTGTCTCTCTCTCTCTCTCTCTCTCTCTCTCTTCTCTCTCTCTCTCTGTCTCTCTCTCTCTCTCTCTCTCTCTCTCTCTCTCTCTCTCTGTCTCTCTCTCTCTCTCTCTCTCTCTCTCTGTCTCTCTCTTCTGTCTCTCTCTCTGTCTCTGTCTCTCTCTCTCTGTCTCTCTCTCTCTCTCTCTGTCTCTCTCTCTCTCTCTGTCTCTCTCTCTCTCTCTCTCTCTGTCTCTCTCTCTTTCTCTGTCTCTCTCTCTCTCTCTCTCTCTCTCTCTCTCTCTCTCTCTCTCTCTCTCACTCTCTCTCTTTCACCTCTGTTCTCCCCCTGATCAACCCGGCTAAAAGAGTCACCATCTCTAACGCCCCCCGTTCATTAAAAATGAAATGTTAGTTAAAGAGCTGTCCAGGTATGGGCAGGTAGTGTCCCAGGTTAAGATGGAGTCCCCCCTGCTCAAACACGTTGTTTGTCACAGAAGATAAGTTTTCATGGTCATGAAAAACAATTCAGATGATCTTAATTTGTCTTTTAATTTCAAAGTCGATGGTTTTAATTACATGGTGTTCGCAACATCAGCGACCATGAAGTGCTTTGGGTTGTGGTGCAGAGGGACATTTAATCCGCTCATGCCCGGGAAAAAATGTTCATGTGCGGGGAAATACTCAGGCAGCACCGGCTGCTGTGACCCCCGGGCCGTCTGCTGTGACCCCCGGGCCGTCTGCTGTGACCCCCGGGGCCGGCTGCTGTGACCCCCGGGCCGGCTGCGGCTGCAGACGCTGGGTACCGGTCGATGCTGCCGCCGCGGAGCTCGGCGGAGTTGTCGCGGTGCTCGGCGGAGCTGAGGGCCGCTGTAGCGGGTCCTAGCGGAGTTCGTTCAGACAGAGCTGCTGCTGGGCCTCAGAAAAGTAAAGTGTCTGATGTAGAAGAGCTGTCAGTGGTCAGTGATGAGGGCCAGGTAAAGAACAGTAAACAGGGAGACAAAGAAAAGGAGATAACTGAATGTGGTTTAAGTGAGAAAGAAAAAAGTTTGATCAGTGAAAGTCAGGAGGTAAGTCAGGAAAGTAATAATAGTGTGTGTGTTGATTATGTTGAAGATGAGGATGTCTGATGAAGAGTCATTAAAGATTTCTCAGAAAAGGAAGAGTGAAAGCTTTCAGGGCAGTGCTAAAGCAGTGAAGAAGGACAGAAAGACAGGAGCAGGAAGAGCAGAGAGTGACAGTGAGCTCATGTCCAAACAAGAAGAAGGTCCAGTCACTTACACCTCAGCTCACATTAAAAAGTTTCTACAGGACACCAAGGGCCTCAGGCTGCTCAATTTAGAGGATTTCTTTCCAGACCTGAAGTGTTTTGTAAGTTCAGCTCGGCCTTTAACTTGGCGCTCCAGTGCTTTTGGGGACGACGGCCTCACAGGTCAAGAGATCTTTCGTCTCAAAAAACTGATCGGGAAAGCGAAAACACAAATCAACGATGATGATGTTTAGACTGTGTCTCATCTCTTTCCTCTTGTTGTGTTTTTATCTTGTTTCTTTTTTAAACTCCTATCTCTCAATGTGTGAATTTAAAATTGGCACCTTAAATTTAAATGGAGCGAGAGATGATGCAAAAAGAGCTGCACTATTTCAACTGATGGAGTTCAAAAAGTTAGATATTTTAATGTTTCAGGAGTCACACAGTGACTCTAAGAACGAGAGTCAGTGGAGGAAGGAGTGGCCTGGGGAGGTGATCCTCAGCCATAAGTCCCACCTGTAGTGGAGGAGTTGGTTTTATGTTTTCTAGAGGCTTTCTGCCTGCTTCGTGTGAAGTAGAGGAGGTCATTGAAGGCTGCTTACTGAAAATTAGAGTGCAGTATGAAAATGTAAAGATGACTCTGATTAATGTGTACGTCCCATGTCACGCTGTGGACAGGTTGGGTGTGTTGAGTGTTTTGTGTGACACTGTTAAAAAGTGCAACACAGGGGAGTATTTATTCTTGGGGGGGGATTTTAAACTGTACAGCAAACCCAGGTTTAGATAGAAACCACCAAGAGCCTCACAGCGCCTCCTCACACAGACTCAGACAGTTTTTAGAAACACACGAGCTGCTGGATGTGTGGAGGAGTTTACACCACACACACAGACAGTACACATGGAGTCACTCTAAAGACAATGTTTTATCTCTGGCCAGGTTGGATCGCTTTTATTGTTTTAAACACAACATGAATGTTTTTAAAGAGTGTCTTATTGTCCCTGTAGGCTTCACTGATCACTGTCTCGTTTATTGTTCTGTTTTTATTAAGAATGTCAGACTTCAGAGTGCGTATTGGCATTTTAACACCACACTGCTGCACGATAAAGCTTTTAAGTCTGCACTGGAGTACTTTTGGGTCACTCACAGACAGCTTAAGTCTGATTTTAAAACCATTCAGCAGTGGTGGGACTTTGGAAAAAGTCAGATTAAACAGTTGTGTCAGCAGTACACTCGCAATGTCACCAGGGACATTAGCAGATCTTTGAGAGATCTAGAGATTGAAGTGGTAGAACTACAGGGTTTAGTTGATGCCACAGGAAATCAGGGACATTTAGCTTCCCTAAAATCTAAAAAGTCGGCTTTAGCCCACCTGCTGGGCGTTAAAGCACAGGGGGCTCTGGTCAGGTCTCGGTTCCTGGATGTCACCCAGATGGATGCTCCGTCTCAGTTCTTTTTTGGTCTGGAGAAGAAAAGTGGACAGAAGAAGATCTTTCACTCTGTACGATCAAACAGTGGACAATCGATCTCAGATTCTGCTGGGATCAGAAAACATGCAGCTGGTTTTTATAAGGATCTGTACACGAGTGAGTTCGTTGATCGTCCAGAGGTGTGTGAGTCTTTCTACACTGGTCTTCCTCAAGTCAGCGCTGAAAACAACACAGAGCTTGAGGCCCAGCTGTCTCTGTCTGAACTCTACTCTGCTGTCATGAGTCTGCAGAATGGAAAAGCTCCAGGTATTGATGGCCTTCCTGTTGACTTTTATAAAGTATTTTGGAGTGTGCTGGGAAAGGATCTCCTGGAGGTTTTAAGAGACAGTTTGGAGAGGGGGTCGTCTGCCTCTGAGCTGCAGGAGAGCAGTCATCACTCTGCTGCCAAAGAAAGGCGACCTTCAGGATCTAAAGAACTGGAGACCAGTGTCATTACTTTGCACAGACTACAAAATCCTGTCTAAGGTCCTGGCATCCAGACTAAGGCAGGTGATGGGGTCGATCATCCACACAGACCAGACCTACTGTGTGCCCGGCAGGCTCATCAGTGATAACATCACTCTTATTCGGCATGTTTTGGAAGTCTCTGGTTCATTGGCTGTAGACACTGGTCTGATTTCACTAGACCAGGAAAAGGCTTTTGATCGGGGTTGAACACCAGTATCTATGGCGGACTCTAACCGCCTTTGGGTTCACCCATGTTTCTTAGCTAAGATCCAGGTTTTGTACCGTGACATTGCGAGTGTGCTAAAGATCAACGGAGGCCTGAGTGCTCCTTTTAGTGTACAGAGGGGGGTGAGGCAGGGCTGCTCATTATCTGGGATGTTATATTCCTTAGCCATCGAACCCCTGCTTCACAAACTGAGGTCAGGTCTCTCTGGTGTTCGTTTTCCTGCCTCAGAAGTCAGTTTTAAATTGTCAGCATATGCTGATGACGTCATTATTTTTGTTAATCAGCAGAGAGATATCGATGTTTTAAAAGAAACTGTGATTTTGTTTGGGTCGATATCTTCTGCCAAAGTGAACTGGCTGAAAAGTGAAGCAGTGATGGTGGGAGAGAAGCTGAGGGGTCGGCTCAGTCTGCCTGGAGGCCTCTTTTGGAAGTCAGGAGGTTTTAAATATTTGGGAGTGTTTTTGGGGAATGAAACATTTGTCAGTAAAAACTGGGAGGGTGTTTTAGAAAAAGTAAAAGGACGTCTTGATAAATGGAGGTGGCTGTTGCCAAAGATGTCTTTTAAAGGTCGTGTACTTGTGGCCAATAATCTTGTTTCCTCTGCCCTGTGGCACAGACTGACCTGTATCGACCCTCCGTCCTCTCTCCTGTGTAACATTCAAAGAGTGTTAGTTGATTTCTTTTGGGACAGGTTACACTGGATTCCTCAGAGTGTGCTCTTCCTCCCTAAAGAGGAAGGAGGACATGGACTAGTTCACCTGGCCAGCAGGGGGGCTACTCTCCGCCTGCAGTTCCTCCAGAGACTACTCACTGGGCCTGCAGACCTGGTCTGGAGACCGCTGGCCTGCTGTCTTCTACAGCGGTTTGGAGAACTGGGGCTGAGCT
>NC_089195.1:34670463-34735463 GCF_963930695.1 Labrus bergylta
AATTAGGGCTCTTCAAATAAAAATTGTTTTCCAAAGAAAAAAAAGTAAAGGACAAAAGCTTCTACCTGAAGAGTTCAAAGATTTAAAACTAAAAAACTCAGTGAAGCTGCTAAAAAGTTGGATTGCTCTAAATCGTTGGTTCTCAACTGGTCTCACCTCAGGACCGACTATCAACTATGAGGAAGTGTAAACCAAATGATCTGATATTTGTCAACCAATGAGATGTATTTAAATGTTGTGCAGTTTGGACCTCAGATGGTACAAAACATGTTTGAAGCACTCATAGACTTTTTGGCACACTTTATGTTTCCAAACACAAATTCACAACCCACTGAAAACGGCTCTGCGACCCACTTTGTGGTCCCGACCCACCAGTTGAGAACCACTGCTCTAAAGTAAAAGACGCTGAGTGGTGACATTCATCACAAAGGCTCTCTTATCATTAACACACAAGCATGACCTGTTTGTTCATATGAAACAGTGAGTACAAACTGATAGTGATGAGTTCAGGTTCTGTGTTTGTGTGTCTCCATGGCTCTGCGTTCATTAGTACCTGTGACAGTCAGAGTTGTTCCAGGTAAACTGCTCCTCCATTCAAAGCTTCTTGTTGTAAATTTGAAACGATGCTGGGCTGAATCGCTCTCTCTCAGGTCAGAGATTCTCAGAGTGGAGCGTCCTCTCTCTCTTTCAGAGACCTGAACACGATTTGACTGATACCAATGCTGACTATGTTCAGGACTGAACCAGAACTTTGAAG
Source organism: Labrus bergylta (assembly GCF_963930695.1). Lineage (NCBI taxonomy): Eukaryota > Metazoa > Chordata > Actinopteri > Labriformes > Labridae > Labrus > Labrus bergylta. The sequence goes on from NC_089195.1 coordinate 34,671,221, forward strand.
TGACCGCTTCATGACCGTTGTAAGTACAATAAATGTCCACTGATGAGCCTTTGGGTGCACAGATGGTTCTGACATCGTACTTCACTCTGTTACAGGTTTCACCACGAACACCTGGAAAATTAAACAAATAGTTTAAAACAGAGTAAAAACTCACAAGAGAAAAAAAACAAGTAGTTACACGTCTCCACCACCAGATCTTGTTTTGTTCGAAGCAGATTGTGAAGTTAACTCACACACTGGAGGAGAGGGGAAATCCTGGTGTTCCTGTAAAGCACAGGAATAGCTGTCTGCATTATTAAAGTAGTCTGAGTAAGTCGAGGATGTTTTTCTGGGGATTTTCTCTCCATTCTTGAACCAAATGTAGGAGGAATGAGGAGGGAGAGTACAACTGCTGACACACGTCAGATCTGCCCAAGAAGAAGAATATCTAGATGTGCCCACATGAAGATCTGGATGTGTGGAGAGAGAACAGAGAGGAAATTTCACATTGTCTATATTCATATGCACAAATATAAAAGAAGACATTGATATTGTTGTTTTATTGTTTTTAAAATAATCAACAAATGAATGAAAACATTACCTGTGAGGGACAAAGTGACTCCGGGATCACCAGTATAACTTCCATCTTGATGGTTTGTTATGAACCTGAACTTGTAAACAGCTGAGTCACTATTTCCCACATTTGTGATTGTCAGAGTGGAGTCCTTCGATTTAGAGCTGTAGGTCACACGACCTGTGTACTGTGAGTCTGTTAGCAGATCTACAGGTTCTCCATCCTTGACTTTAGTAAACCAGAAGGACTTCTGAACTGTAATAGACTGATAATTGAATCGCGATGGGTAGCTGTAGGTGCACCCTAGTACGACTGTTGATCCTCTTAAGGCACAGACTTCAGTAGAGGAGTAAGTCACTCCCCAGCCAGCCTGACCCTGAATCACTGTAAAATAGAGCACATCAAGAACCACAGTTACAGTAAGAGCAGCATCATGAGTCAAACCTTCATTCATAGTGGAGGTGCTTCAACTAGTACGACTACACCTGATGTCAGAGTGAGACAAAGCTAGCAGCTATCCTAATAAAGTAGAAAAGGTCAAGTCTCTTTGTGCAGAAGTTACTATTTACAGTCTGCCTAACATGATTCTTCATGCTGCTGTGGTGGTCGTGAAAGGTGAACAAACCTACCCATAATTCTCTGAGATACTGGCTAATTTAGCTGGTTTAATTGCAAATAAGACTGTTTCCTGTTTTTCTATAAGCTGCACAATAAACAAGTGAACCCAGACCCCCCTTTTCAAGTGATCCAGATATGATTGTTTGGTCAGCACCAGGGTTTGATTGACAGCTTTCACACCAGCACAAACTTGCAACAGACTCAAGATATTTTTCAATGAACCAAACAGGCTAGATGTGAAAACGCCTGAAGAGGCTCTTCACACATTTCATTAACATCCGTCTTTGTTGATCTGATGACAAGTGGATAGCCTTAATGCTCGGTGTGAACGCGCCCCAATGCCTCCTGAGGATGGGCTGAGTTCTGACAGCTCGGACCACATACAGACATGGTGTGGCATGCATTTGTTCACATTGGATTGATAGTGTAAACACTCATGCGTCCACTGCAGCATTTAGGACCGCCCACTCAACTTAAAACCTGGGAGATCAACAGATTCTGTCCATGCAAATTTTGAACGCCTGTACTAAGGTATTGTCCACTTGTAATAAGATCACCCAGGGATGACAATGCAAGGTGTGAACACAATCTTAGACTGTTCAAACATCATTTGTCAATACTACTCAACCACCAACCAGACAGCAGAACACTTCATATACCCAAATGGTCATGCATGTACAGACTCTGCATTAATATACAGATATCTGTTATTAATAGAGGTTACTGCAAAAGGGAAAAGAGGCGGAGCAACAGTTGAAGTACACCTGATCTCTATTAAAGACGATAAAGACATGATATAGAGGGTGCAGCCAGGGGTCTCAGTGTCGAGAACATTTGTGTTTAAAACTGTTTTGTGTGACCAGGAGGTAAAATAAATAAATACTAGAAGAGTGGAGTACATGAGAACTAAACTATCTGCTCTGCTGAGTTGTTTCCTGTCCGTGATGCAGCGACAGCAGAGTGTGAATGGAATCTGCTGAGAAATGAGGTGTGAGCAAAAACTGTGATGGGTAGATAATAAAGAGAGACAGCATTTTCAAACTTGTGGGATTAGATGTTTAGCAATTCAGTTATTAACAATATACTACTACTAATAATAATATCTATAAGTATTGATATTAATATATATTAAGGCTTATTTTAGGGTATTTTACGCCCCTATCCAGAGACAGGACAGTGGACAGAGTCAGAATCTGGAGGGAGAGAGAGCAGGAAACGACATGCAGGAGAGGAACCACAGGCCACAGACACAAACCCACCCGCCCGCCCACCCGGAGAACCACAGCCTCCACCAGGGCTGGCCCATGGCATAGGCAGTATAGGCAAATGCTAGGGGCGCCATCATCTATAGGGGGCGCCGCTGGCGCCCATATGAATGCGGCAGAAAACTTGAAGATAAGAAAAAGAAATAGAAGGAAAATGTGTTTAAATATCATTAAATATTATTTATCTAATATAATTTCCATACTACCCTTTAATAATGATAGAAAAGAAGCCATGAAAACACAACTATCACATTTTTAAAAAGGCTCTATTTTCTTGTCTCCTGCTTGACGCAGCTCATCACAACAAAGCTGCTCGTTACCTGCTCCTTGTGGAGGAGGAGGGCAGGTGACTTATTAGAATTGAGTGACACTGACCATACTTAATATCAATTAATTAACAATTAATATCATGTTTTTAAATGACCATAATGTAAACAACAACAAAGCCCTCAGGAGCCCAGGGACGAAAAAGAAGAAGAGGAGAAAAAATGTGAAAAAGACACAGAGGTAACGTGCTGCACGGATCAATTATCTGTTGTATTTAAGATAGCTTGTTATGGATGGATGATAGTAACGTCTGTGTTTCCTAGCTCCAGTTAACATCAGTTATTTCCACTTTATTAGGTTAAGATTATTAATGTTAAGAAAATAACCACTTTAAGAAATACACTTCTTCTTTTGTTCTAATGTTGTTTGGGACACAAAACCTACTTTTATATTTATTGACATCTTTGTGTACTTCGTTAACTTTCACCCTAGTCGATTAAAAATGTTTATTTTCCTCCTCCTGTTGTCATTAATAGTTTTAAGCTCTTGCCTTTAGAGTATTGATGTCTAAGAGCATAAATGCATTTTGTGCATGAAGCCTCTCTGAATAGATCTGTGTGCATGCTGTAGGTCTGGTTAGGAAAATATTTAGGCTCACATGAAAAACTATGCTGAGGTTTCTGTTCTGCTCTGAAGAGAAAATAACTTCTGCTCCCTGCACTGTTTGATATTGTTTGTTCTAGTACACTAGTTATTTGTATTGATTTATAAAAAATTATTAGAGTTATTACCATTTTATTCATGTTTATTTAAAGTATTTTTTATTTTTAAATAAATAATTAATGTTAAATATTAAACTGTATGCCAGTTTTCTTTAAGTGGATGAATATAATATATTAGTGGTCAAACTGTCTACAATTTAAGGGGCAACCGCTGAAATCTTTCCTAGGGCACCAAAATGGTTAGGGCCTGCTCTGGCCTCCACACATGCACACCAACAACACCTTTCATTCTAATATCTACTGAAAAACATAAATCATCAACCAGAATGAATAACTATGGGGCACCACCCTCCACCAGGGACCAAAAACATGCTAACGGTCAGTTTGGAGGAATGCAGATCAATTATTTTAAAGAAAACATCTCAACACAACTCTTCCATCTCAAATGGTGCATGGTCCTTAAAGTTTATAATTTTAGGTTAAAGGAGTCTGCTGCACTTCCTATAAACATTTTAAGACATTTCTGATGTCGTGACAGTAACTTCAATATTTTGTATTGAATTTAAAATGACATCTTCTCTGACTTTCTAAAGTCTGCTCTTTGCCTTGAAGTATAAATGTGGAAGTAAGTTACCTGGCACAGAGAGAAGGAAGACAACAAATCCACTCGCTGCTGCTGTTAAACTCATAGCTGCTCCTCTCTGTTAAATCAACAGGTTCATCACATCCATGAGACACACTGGTGTGAGATCGTCACTTAACATTTCTTCTTCTTAAAATGAGGATGTGGTCTGTTAAGACACTTAACTTGTGTTGAACAGAAAAAGGGCCACACTCTCCCTTCCTCTTTTTATGCATGAGTCAGAATAAGAGCAAGCCCTGACAGCTAAAAATATTTTCAGGACCTGGTATTTCAATGATATGTACGTATAATGATTTTAATGTGTGCTGTTTACAAATGTTTCATCAAGTAGACTGTGCTGTGTTTTATAAGTAAAAATAGAACAGGTGTGTGATGTCTGATTTGGGGACACTACCTCTGTTGCTGCATTCAGGTGCTGCTCGGTGATCCAAGTTTACGAGTTGGGAAGTCGTTCTTCCGACTTCAGTGTGTTCGTGTGATTTCAGTTCAGAACGTCTGAATGTTGTAACAACAGCACAAAACAGTGTTGATGCTACAAAGAAGAAGATCAGTGAAATGCTAGTTAGTTTAGTTTAGTTTAGAATCAGGGACAGCGTAAAAAAAACAACAACATTAGTCTCAGAAGAGAAGAGATGCTTTGTATCAGATTTAGCTAGCTTATTTCCATCTGTTGTCCCTGGGCATTTACTGTTATGAGTTATATTTGAGCTGATATATATGATATATTTTGCCCCCCATGTCATAGAGATTCTGACGTGGAAGTCGGAAAGTCGGGCACCTAATTCTTTTCTGAGTTTCCGAGTTGTTGTTGCGACTTGAGCAGGCGTTCATGTGCATTTTACAACTCGAAAACTTGTTTTTCCGATGTGTCCGACAACACATGAATGCACCATGTGACCCTACATGACAGGTATTTTGACGTGCACAAAGTCATCTTATCTTGAGGGTAGATTCCTGGTTATCAATGTGATTGTTTTGAAACATTGGACAGTTATGGGCCTGTGTAATCCTTGTCAGTAATAGAGTGATATATCAGTTTTAAAGTTACATTAATCAACTTATTCCTTATTGTGAAACAGAGCTTTTTAACCTACAACCAGACATTCAGCCTGCATGGAACAACCTGTTGGGACGAACTGGGAAGGAAACAAGTTTAAAAGATTGGACCTGATGTGAAGGCTACAGCTGAGGGAAGAACCGGACTTAAGGGTCTTCAATGTTCATGAGTTAAAAAGATCACAAAAGGAAACTAAAATAATGAGTTTTGTTTTTTTTAAAGATTTATTTTTGTGCTTTTTGTGCCTTTAATTGGAGAGATAGGACAGTGTTGGAAATCAGGAAGAGAGAGAGTGGGGTATGACATGCAGGAATGGAGCCACAGGTGGGATTTGAACCTGGGCCGCCCACTCGGAGGACCATGGCCTCCATACATGGGGCATGCGCACCAACCACTGCGCCACCAGCACATTAGTTTGTTTTAGTGAGACATACATTATCATACTAAGAAATTAAGGAGTTTTGTAAAGTGGGAAACATATGTTTACAATGCCAAACCTAAAATCAGAATAAAACACATAATGAAGTACAATAAGGCTTTGAGTCATGTACTTATCTCTCCTGAATGAAATCCAGCAGTCTAATTTTCAGCTCTCTTGTTGTCTGTAGGTTAGTTTTATTTCTTGTTAGGTAGATTAGAGGGAGGTGCAGAGAGCGACGACCCGTTTTTATTAAAGTCTTCTTCCAACTTGACCTCTTGTTTTAGATACTTTCTGATGAGAAGGAGTCTACATGACTGGAAACACAGTTTAAAGGAAACGCTTACTTAAAGATGAGATAAGAACTTAAAAATCTGCCCACTCAGCATGAAGATATCTCTCACAGGAAGAAGAAGGGTTTACCTCAGATGTTTGATGATAAAAGTGAAGGGTCTTTGTACTTCACAGTGAGACGAGTTTCCTTCCGATTAAAGTTCAAAAGTGCAGACGTATGTATCAGATGAAGGTCATGATTAACATCTTCCTCTCAGGGTTTTAAGAAGGACATAACATAAATAAATAGTCACATTTCTCAGAAGATTTCACTCACATTCAAAGACTTTTATTTATCAGTCTAAGAGCGTCTCTGTCGATGGTGTTGGGCCACGCAGGCTTAGGACAGTCAAACAATGGACTTGGGCCTGCACCTCTGTAAAAGCCTCATTTGAGTTATTCACTGAGATCACAAAGAGGCCTAAAAGGACTCTTAATCCCAGAATCCCCTGCGGTACTTCACACCTACGTGTGAAGTAAAGGGGGGACCGGAACCTCTCTCTCCTCATTGGAGGGGACCTGAGGTAGACCCCCCATGGAGCAGGCCAGGCTACAAAGCTCCAGTCTTTAAAAGCAATCACCAGGCATTGCTTCCTTCTCTTCAAGTGTGGTCTGCCGACACCAGAGGATACCCTCTCCATATGATGGACTCCAGCATTCGAGACAAAGCCTTTCCTCCTCTTGACTTACATAGGTTAAACTCCAGAGCTGAGGTTGCTCAGTATAGGTAGCTCTTCACATGCTGAATTCAAGCATCAGAGGATTCAGCTGACTACTTCCACTGCATATTTTTAGGAGTTTTGGGCGCAATCAGATGCTATTAGGTTCGAGCAAAAAGAAGAGTTTCTTTCCTTTGATTTTTCGTAAGACGTCATTGAACGCAATTGGACAGGAGCGCTGAAGGAAGCCCACTGATCCCTGAATCCACAAGGACACATAAAGAACTCGGCTCATGCAACCAGAAGACCCTATAGAGCAGCGCTCTGGTCGAAGATCTGAATCCTGCTACCCTCCTCCTACATCTGCCACGAAGGAAACCTGCCTGAATCTGTTGATTTAACATTCAACAGAGTGACGATCTAACCAACTTTGCAACGATCACCAGGAGTTACCCCAAGTAAGAGCTTTGGTCTGGGCAGAAATAGTTTCAGAAATAGTTATGTTTCTTTTATAACCACTGATAATTATGCATCATTGTTGACGACACGTCACATTCTGTATATTATCTGTTGTAAGCTACTGCATTTGTTTTATTGTAATGAACTGCTGTGTTCCTCTATGTGTTTAATGCTATGCTAGTTTACCTTCAGTCAACGGCTTTCACAATCAGAAAGACCAGTGTACCCGCCGTTGAATCAAAGTCCGGCCACTGGCTTTCTGGTGTTTAAGTAACAGTTACTGAACTCAGCTCAGAGAGCTCAAACTATTTCAAAAGGTAGCCACACGGCTTCCTTTGTTGTCCACCATTTTTGTCACCATGTGACGAAGCCACATGGTGCATTGTCTCTCTCCACCATCTTGTTCTCTCTCTCTCTCTCTCTCTCTCTCTCTCTCTCTCTCTCTCTATCTCTCTCTCTCTCTCTCTCTCTCTCACACACACATCTACATACACACTCATCTGTACACACACACATTTACACCTCATCCACAAGCCTTTGCTTGATAATGTTTGTTGCTTAGATTAGTTTATAATAGTTATTTGTTTAATTAAGTTCATTGATTTTGGGTTGATGTTGCTTTGTTTAAATAAATTCTGTTATAATTTAAGAGAGCAGTTGTTTGTGGTTACAAGTGTATTTACATTGTGATATAAGCTGGGTGCGAAGGCTTTGTGTACGGATTTCACGCCTTCAATTCATTAAATATAGTTATTCATTATTAATAATATTAGTAATTAAATAACTAATTTGAGACTGATTTGAGTGATATTTTGGTTATATTTACCTGATTACAGGTTGGTGCCCCAAAACGAGATTAAACATAGTTTAATGATATTTAATTTATATTATTAATAATTAAGTATAATTATTAAAGAATATAACCAAAGTTGACTTGATACAACCCCAACAATGGTATTCAGAGAAGCTGTTTGTCAACAGGCAAGGCAGGCAGCTGATTGGGCCCCCAGGCCAGTAGGTCAGGATACCCTCTGTTCATCATTCAGTCAGATTCTGACAGGATGGAGGTTCCTCTCTGAAGTTTCCCTTTTTTTATCGCATTATTAGTTTCTATCTATGAGAATGTGAATCTGGTCTGGTGCAGTAAACAGGTGTGTGTGTGTGTGTGTGTGTGTGTGTGTATGTGTGTGTGTGTGTGTGTGTGTGTGTGTGTGCAGGTGAATGTTAATAACTTACCTGCCACAACAATCAGATGTAAGGTGGAGTTATGACGTCCTCTTGTGTTCTGAGCTTCACAGTAATATCTCCCACTGTGATCAGCACTGAAGTTAGAGATGGTGAAGATCTGTCCTGAAGCTGTTGGTGAGTCTTCATCCTCCTTGAACCAGGTGTAATTAGCTGCTGGGTTAGCATGACTGCTACAGGTCAGAGTCACTGAACTGCCCTCCACTATCTCAGCAGAGGGACTCACTGACACAGAGGGAAGCTTTGGAGCATCTGGAGGAGAAAACATCTGTTTTAAGTTCTCCTCAACATTAAAATGTTTGAATTGTCAAGATGAAAAAACTGAAATAATATTAGAGACATATCACATGAACAGAAAAGGGGATAAGAATGAGCCTGTTTTAATATATAGATAATTAATGATTCCTTTAAGTGACTCTGTTCCAGCAGCTACAATCACAGTCAAGACATCTCATAAAAACACTGAGTATAAGAACATGAAGCACATTAAAACAAGTGGATCAATTCAAACAATCTATTCTCACTAAGACAAAACTACTGATGACTCTCTCTTTATGTCTCAGTTTTAGGGACGTATCCCTCTGCTGCCCCCTTTTGGGTGGTGGTGTGTAATACATTCAGGAGTGTTGTTTTCCAGCTCCCATCGATGCTCCTCACAGCATCAGATGTTAGATATGATGTCGCATGACGAAGCATTGAACGCTTCTTGTCCACACTGGATCCATTAAATGTTTATTTCTCTGCTCTGTGAATTTCAGTTTCCCTTTGTAAACAGTATGACATTTAGTGCTTTTATTTTGAAGGTGAACAAACAGAACTGTGTTGCTTTAGTCTTTGCTGGCGGAGAGCAGAATAAAGTTTTCCCTCCATGCTATCAAAAGTCACAGCTACAGGTCAGAGTCACTGAACTGCCCTCCACTATCTCAGCAGAGGGACTCACTGACACAGAGGGAAGCTTTGGAGCATCTGGAGGAGAAATTTACAAACAATTTTCATTTAGTTTGAAAATCAATGTATGGTCAAACTTTTTGAATGTTAAAATGAGGAAGAGTTAACAGGTTATAAAAAGTAAAGTCAAACACTGTGGAGTGCAGCTTTAGTTAATCAGAACTTCTCTTACTGTAAAATACTCCAAAAATGTTCACTGTTTGTGAAAAATGATGCAGACGGATGTTGAATGTATGCAAACGTTAAAAAACACATCATAAGACTTAGAAACTTAGTGAGACAAAACAATCTAATTATAGAAAGAAACAGAAGCAAACATGTCTTTAACAGTTTGCATCATATCTAACTCTCAATCTAAAAAACCTGAATATTATTTACAATTTAAGCCTTATCCAAATACGTTCAGTGATGAAAGTTTTAGTGAGGATATACAGTACCTGACACAGAGAGAAGGAAGATAACCAATCCACTCACTGCTGCTTTCAAACTCATAGCTCCTCTCATCCCTGTGTGACTTCAGAGAAAATAAAACACATTAACAGAAGGTCTGTACATGTTTCAATAAATGGCATATCATTGAATAGTTCTACTTACAACAGGGAGGAGATGTCGTCTCTACAGCAAATGTTCCTCTGTGGTCATCAGGCGGCAGAAGTCAAGCTGTTAAAGTTTGTCTTCTTTCCTCTTCACATTATGAATATGCATGAAGTTACAGACTGGCGTCCAGTACTGATGTTATTTTAAAAAGAATCTAAGGCACTAACGAGGTTGGCTTTCTAAGGATAAGAATATCAAGAATCTTTAATGTAACTCCATGTAAAGACACCATCAGACAGCAGTTCAGATAAAATGTGTGAGAATGCAGCCAATGAAACGTGTTCAATCAGCAGCTGCAGCAGATGATAAGCTTACTTGGTTTAACTATGGGTGCAAACAGGCGGAGTTTGAGAGAAGAACCACAACTCTGACCTAAAACAAAAAGATGAATTTTGAACGTGCAAGTACACTGGCAGGATGTCAGAATAAGGCAGTGGTTAAGTTGCTCCAATCTAGTCTAGCAGAAATTTTAAATGTTCCTTTATGACTTTAGAGTCTGTAACCTGATGCACACTGCCTCAAAAAGATTGTTTTTCAAATACTTGATAAGAGTTACCTGTGAAGCAGTTGATGTTTTTAACAAACCTCATGACTTATTAAAAGGAGAAACACCTTGTCTGCAAGCAACTCTTTTGATGTTTCAGCTCAGCATTATGAGAAAGCAGATTGTATGAATGGAAACTTACAGCCCTAAAGTCCAGTTCGTTTGACCAGTGAGAATGCTCCGATCCTTCCTTGGCCATGGCATGATTCAAAGAGGTGTGCTTCAGCACGGTACAGTTCATGCACGAGCACAAGTACACAGGTACACAACGTGGACAGCCTTCATTATGGAGACATCCCGGAGTGTGACTCAATGACTCAAAATAAGCCACAAAGTCAGTAAAGTAGCTGACATTTCTTTTTTTTTCTCAAGTAAGCCTGTCTTGTAAACTAAGCACGCTTCATGATAACATAAAGCCATGCCTGTGTTGTATTACGACCTTATGTACAAGAGGTAAACTTGCTCAGGCCCGGTTAGTCCTTGAGCAGTGTGAGTGCAGGCCAGCAGGGGAATGGGGAGGGGGGACAATCATGCTTAAGCACGGTACGGGACAACTTTGCTAGTGTGAGCGTGCCCTAGGCCTATAGCAGCAAAACTAGGAGCTGGTCCATACCTGAGCCAGCCCTAAGTATAAGATTCACAAAAGTTCTCAGCCTTTTCTTAAAAGGATAGAGTGTGTCGCTCTCCCAGACCCTTACTGTTAGATGATTCCGAAGGAGAGGGGCTCAATAACTCAAGGCTCTACTTCCCATAGTACATTTAGAGGCCGTAGGTACCACAAATAGGCATTCATTCTGGGAGCATAATGTTCTCGAAGGGTAATACGGCACTATTAGCTCTTAAAGATAAAAATTTGCCTGGCCATTAAAAGCTCTGTAATTGAGATAGATACTATTAGCGCTTGCTTAAGGTGCCAGTGGATCTCTCAGTTATGTTCAGGCCTCAGACAGCTTTATTGTTGCAGCAGGCTTGTGGGGGCCTGACTGGGCATTCCAGGGGCTCTAGGCAGACAAGAGAGTCCATGCCACATCAGTGCCAGGAGTCCCAACATGGGGGGTCAAGGTGCCTTGACACCCTACCAGAGGCCTCTCAAGGGTAGCCCTGCTTATGCCCCCCCTTGGGAGACATAGTAGAGGCTGCCAACTAAGGGTCATGGTGAATCCCCCACGACCATTCCAGAGCCCCTGCCAGCCTCCCCTGCCAGTCGGCTACAGGGACACTTGGTTAGCCTTGTGGGTAGACCCGTGAGTGGTCTTTACCATGACTCAAGGCTACTGCCTACAGTTATTTTGCAAACATTAATGCCACTGTGAATGATAGTCAGCATGTTGAGTCCATGTAGCTTAGGCAGGGCGGAAGTGGATCTGATTACTTCAAGAGAGTCTGCCATGGTAAGCGACTTCTCCAATATTGGTTGCCCCTCCAAAAGAATGGGGAAATTGGTTCCCCATCTCCAGGATGTCCTGCAGTTTTCAGTCCCAGCTGGAGAGTAAAGCAGAAGTCTGCTGACGAGCAGGGGATCAATTTTCTTATTGCTCCATTTGGCATTCTTGGCAGCCTGAGACCTACAAAGAAGTCAGTGGAAGTCATTGTCTAATTTCAACAGAAAGTCTGCTATGATTTTTTTAATGTCTAAAAAGTCTGTATTTTCACCGTTTACAGGGTACCTGTTTGAAAGCATCCGCCTGAGAGCGTTTATCTGATCAATTCAAGTTTGGTGTCAAATGAAAGTAGACAAGTTGAAGAATAAAAGAGGTTTCGAAATAAGGCGCGCCCGTGGCGTGATTTCCAAGTTTGATATCGGTTTTTGCATCGTGCCAATAACAGTAAATGCTTATAACTCTGCTATGCAGTGTTCAATCATCACCAAAAAATTCATGCATGACAAAGAGCCTGCCCTGAACACATTCATGATTGAATTTTTTAAATTAGTCACAGCGCCACCTGTTGACAACAAGAGGTCACTCCGTCCGAGCACTGTTTCCTTTGCACTAGTCATTGCTAAACAGTTGCTTGTATCGCCCTCAAAATCACTGTTGACCATCCAAAGACTTTGAACATACAACATTTACAAGCACAAAGTCCTGCGTGGAAAGCTGTTCCCTTACGGACAAGTTGTTTGCCATCAAACAGGAAGTCGTTTTTTCACGAGCTTAACATAGTCGTACAGGCCCGAGACTTCATACATATAATCCTGGTACTAAACTCAAAGATCTTAATGGCTCAGCGGCACCCCCTTCAAATTTTCTAAATGGCCTCCCCATAGAGGGTTTTATCACGTACATTCATGAAAATTGTTACGCATATTAAGCTTGTCAGGATGGACAAAAAATCCTCTTACAGTGTTTCAAAAGACCCAACAGGAAGTCCATAAATTAAAGTTGAACTTCACAATAATGGCCCAAAATCGTGATTTCAGCCTTCCTATTTGAACGAACTTGGCCGAGGGCGCCCATCCGATCGGCGCAATCTCAGTGTCAGTGCGTTCTAGACAGGCTCAACATATCTTGTTGTGCGCTGCACGTTATTTTGTCAAAAGGCGTGGCCGTGGCGTGCGTTTTGGCATCTTGCCAAAAAAGTAAATGCTTATATCTCATGATACGGGACCCGCCCTGAACACATCCATGTTTGAAATTTTCAAATAAGTCACAGCGCCCCCTGTTCACAACAGGAAGCTATTGCTACTCAATTAGCATTAGCCATTGCTACACAGTAGCTCAATTCCCCCTCAAAATTGGTGTGGACCAAGCTAACACCGTGGCCATACAAGACTTTCAAGCTCAAACGTCTACGTCCAACGCTGTTGCCATACGGATGTGCTGTCGCCATCGAACAGGAAGCAGTTTTTTCACGGGCCTAACATAGTCGTTCAGTCCCGAAACTTCAGACATATAATCCTGGTAGTAACGTCAAACATTTGATACCATTTAAGTGAGTGGGCGTGGCTTAATGGCTCAGTGGCGCCCCCGACAATATTTCAAACATTCAGCCCCCGCAGCACGTTGGACCTACTGTTCTGAATGTTACTATGCATATCCATCTTGATGACACCTACAATAAACCCTCTTGCACTCATGCTCAAAATCCAACAGGAAGTCCACAAATCACATTGCCATAAACAGGAAGTGGCTGTAACTCTTGCTAACTAACGGCTAACTAGCTAAACTCATAAAACCGTTATGTCAACCAAGCAATTTCACAGAATAGCTCGCGCTAACGGTTTACCAGTTAGCTAGCAGTCATTTTGTTAGCTAGCTATTGCTAACAGTTAACTTGTTGTCTAATGTTAGTGTGCCCTCAGCTGACATAAATGTTACTATTTTCCAGGCGCCATCGCGAGCTAGAGGGGATATACAGGTATCTAATAAAACTGCACGAAATACTGCACGAAATACTGCACGAAATACTGCATCCATTGGTACAACATGACATGCTATCATATCGGGAAGAGGGGTGAATAACGTTCTCAAGTCAAGGTAGTTTAAAATGTCTCATGCATGATGGGCTACAGAGCCTGTCTAAAATTAAGGCAATGCTGCCATCTTGTGGTGACTATCCATGATTGAAATATTTTAATTTAGAGTGTGGTTCAAATTTGTTCCACAAGGAGGCGTAACCTCCAAGTGAGACAGTTTAGTGTGCTCGGTAGCAGAAGCAGGAAAGGAAACACACCTGTTGCTATTATTTCCCTGTTATTTACAGGTGAGTAAATGTCACAAATCACATACATGTGGTCTACATATTCTTCTATAGCATGTGGAAGGTAATGCCATCCTTTAGTTTGTGTCAGGATGTGTTTTAAATTTGTTTTGAAGGTTTTCTGGTACTTTAGCTATGATGCTCATGAGCGCTAGCTTTGCTCATCGCCACGTTCATATATGTCTGTCATGGCTTGTCCCAAACTCCCATGCTCTTTTGCTAGTTTTGTAAAGCTCCTGCATATCTCTTAAAGTAACCGTGGCTTCATGAAGACTGTTTGTTTTCATATTTTGGACTTATATTCATGTAAAAAGTGTAGCGCTAACTCCGCTAGCTTCGCCGTTACTCTATGGAATTTCTTATGTTATTTGTTAGCATAATGCTAAGCGAGGATAAACTGGAAAACTGTTTTGCATTGATACGAATCGATACGAAGTAGCAGAACCGAATTATTTTATATTCGTGAAAAGAATAATAACACACAGAAACGTTTATTTTGTAGTTTTGAGAACTTTTGCATGTAATATAAGACAAGTATAACTTTATATATTTTTCTGTGCATATTGTGTTGAAGTATGGATGAAATGCTGTTTTTGAAGAAAGAAAATGAAACAGAAATACAGTTTAAGTAAAACTGAAATACATAAATATATGTATAAAATTAAAGACTAGCAGAAGCGAAAAATAAAGCTAGTCCGAAAGCATTCATCCGTTCGACACAAACTCTATGTCAAGTGTGTTCAAGACATGTTCAACACATCCCGTTGTGCTCTGCATTTCATTTTGTCAAAGGGCGTGCGTTCAAAGTTTGAAATGCATTTTGGCAACTTGCCAAAAAAATAAATGCTTATATCTCTGCCATGCAGTGTTCAATCATATTATAATTTCTCATACATGATACAGGGCCTGCCCTGAACACATCCATGTTTGACATTTTTTGCATAGTCACAGCGCCACCTGTTGACAACAGGAAGTTACTGCTTCTCAGTTAGCATTAGCCATTGGTGGGGATCATGCAAACACCTTGGCCATACAGCACTTTCAAGCTCAAACACCTACGTCCAACGCTCTCGCCATACGGATGCATCATTCGCCGTTAAACAGGAAGTGGCTGTAACTCTCATATACGTTGTCTGTTCTGCCTCAAATTACACAATCAGGGTTGGCCTCTGAACACACTGACATAACAATAGTTTAGGGTTAGGGTTAGGGACCTCAACTTTAACCATAGCGCCTCCTACTGCAAGGAATAAGTACTACAGACTGCTCAATTTGCTCCATATTTCATAGCTATCATGTCAGTGCCAGCCTAAACTGTTCTACGAAAACATTTTCTGTGATCTGTGAACACAAATGTACAGGATGTGAAGGAGTCATGAGACCGGGCGGAGAATGAGCAGACTGAATATGCCAGTTTAAAAAGATGTGTTTTGAGATGAGATTTGAAAATGGAGAGAGAGTCGATGTTACAGATTTGTGGTGGGAGGGAGTTCCAGAGGTGGGAACGCGACACTCCGAGAGGCCGAGAGAGTACAACCCTGCAGATATTATTCAGAACAGACTGAGACGTAGCGTGAGGCTGTATCGTTAGCGGTGTCATAGGTTTGACAGGTTTTCTTTGTTCCTTTTTCAGAGCACATGAGTTATTAATGTCTGTCAGGACCCAGAATCTTAAAAAGTGTAAGTAGTAGTTCTTTAATTAGTTTCTGTTTTGAGGTTTTCTGTGATTACCTCCCTGAGGAGGTGAGACTCACAGATTCCCTCAATTCTTGTAAATCCCTTCTTAAAACATACTTTTACAGACTTGCTTTTATGTGATGTCCTCTTCTTAATGTCTTCTTACTGGTTTTACTCTTAGTATCTTCTTTTACTTCTTACTGTCCTTTTATTTATGCTCTTATCTTAACTCCTTATGTTTTAACTTGGTCATTTTTTTATCTTACTTTGTCTTTTTATGTTTTTATATGAATATATACTTTTTATTATTATTAATATTATTGTTTTTTTTTATCCTTTAATCACTTGTTTCTATTTCTTTTACTGCTCTTACCTTCTTATTGCTGTTATCTTTTTATTTGTTTTTATCTCTTTTAGTTTCTTACATCTTTTTAAATCTTTGGTCCTCTTGGTCTCAGCTCGTGTTGTTGGGTTCTTGTTTCCTGGGTTCTTCTGATGGTTCTTATGATGGTTCTTCTGATGGTTCTTGTGATGGTCGGGTTATATATGTCTGTTGGGTATCGTGCACTTTGGGTTCTTTTCTGTTGAATCTGTTGCATTTGTTTGTTGTTGCTGTTGTTTCTGTTCTTCTGTGTTTGGTTTCGTTTGCTTTGTTCTTGTTTTTGCTGTTTGTCAAAGCACTTTGTAAACCTGTGTTTTTAAAAGGTGTTATATAAATAAAGTTATTATTTTTTTGTCGTCTAACACGCTCACAGTCTGAAATAAAAACCTGTTTTCTGTAATGATAACTGTGTTTGTTCTAAAAGGGGGAATCCACTCCCACGCACTCAGCAGCACAAAAAACAATTCACTAGAAAGATTCAGATTCAGATTTGACTCCCTGCATGTGGCCTCTCAAACATCCAGAGGTGATTCAATCATTTGCAGTAACTATTAATCTCGATGAATGTACAGGATCTCTGAGATGAATGCTGTTTCTCATCCTCACAGGAACAGGATCATTTCCTTTCTCCGACAAATGATCCCTTGTTATTTCCTGTCCCTGATCACATAAATGATTGAATCCTTGTTGATATAAAGGTTTGTTTTTCCTGTTTTGTTGTCCCGGGGACTCCTGCATGCATTCAACTTCTGGTACCACAGGGACCTATACGGGCTGCAGGGTTATTTTTGAAAAGGGACTAAAACCACCAATGTGACAGGAATACGGCAGAGCATTATGCATCCACTCTATTAGGAACTCTATTATCGCAAATGTCAAAAGTATTTGAAGATATCTAAATCCTTAAACCAGATGCATGCAACATGATGATTTGTGTTTTTCTTCCTTGATCCAACAGCGCCATCTGGAGGGCAGACTGTTAATAAGAAGGAACAAAACACATCTGCACAGATTATCTATCAGCTCTTTTTAAGGACTTGCATGGTCCGGGGCCCTTTCTGAATAGTCACAGTTCAGTAAGCAGTACGTACTATTCAGTATGGAGTTTCAGTATACTGAACTTTCGTGGTCATTCAGTGGTCATTTTTTGTGTCCACTTCAGTATACTGAACATTTCAGTATGGATACTAACTTCCGGGTTTTATGCAGTATGGATCGGATGCGTGCTTTCAGGAAATGAATTGTGTTTTACCACCCACAATGCTGTGCGAAAGTAAACGTAAAGTATGCAGCCCAGGGCACACACAGGCCATATCCGAATTGTCAAGTACATACTGAATCTTTCAGTATGCAGTACGTACTATCCGTGCTGTATACTGTTAGTACCTACTATTCAGTATGCACACACAGTAGGCAGATATTTGTTCCTACTTCTTCTGATTCATTCAGTAAGGAAGTGACGTAATTTACGTTTCCCGAACCCGCATTCACCCGTTTTTTTGTTTTTATTTTGTTTTTTGTTTAGCTTTATTCAAGAAGAGTAATGCTCATATACAGTCAGGTAAACAAAAAACAACATCACAATGTAAATCAAGTAAAAGATTAAATAACTAAATCACATACAGTACATAAAGGAAAGTACAAATGAAAGACAGTAATATACAAAATATAAAATAAACCAATAAAGACGCATTTAAATAGTGAGATCATTATTTAAATAGAGGGGGAAAGGTTTTATAATAATGCAGGTATTTGTTTTATTTTTTGTTGTTAATTAAAAGTAGTGATTTCAGTCAGGACTTTAACTCTAGATTAAAAATTGATTGAATTAATCCACGCTTGTTTGTTTTGATTTGGAGGCGGACGTAACGTGACGATTTACGTTAAATTTCGCACAGCATTGTGGGTTAAATACAATTAATTTCCTGAAAGCACGCATCCGATCCATACTGCATGAAACCCGGAAGTTAGTATCCATACTGAAATGTTCAGTATACTGAGGTGGACCCAAAAAATGCATACTGAACTGTGACAATTCGTATACGGCCCTGGTCTCATGTTTCCTGGGTCCAAACCAAGATCTCCCACGACCTCTCTCCACCAATCACCCTGCTGCTGTCAGATTTTCAAACCGGTCCTCTCTCTTCTGAAGTCAGTTTGTCATTTCAGTGCGATCGCTGCGACCCCCCTCCGCCCCGATCACCTCCAGTCCAGCTCAGCAGGGTTCAGATCCAGACTCAGAAACCCACTCCTCATCACATCCTGACTTCTTCTATCACCACCAGGGTCTAGACTCCTTAGGGGGAGTCTATCCTATCCTGCTGTCGGCCTCGCTTCCCCTCTGAGTTCTTGAAGTCATCATGGCGGAGTCTAATCAAAGATGTTACATATTTATCTTTTCCTAAACCATTAAATAAATATTTGTAAACTCTTCCTGAAGTCTCTCCTGATTTAAATATTTTATGAATGAAGCCACAGTGACTGTGTGGATTTATTAAAGTCAACTTTATACACAAAGCTGACACTCTGGTGAGCTCTGATCCTCTGATACCAGTTTCCCACACAAAGTAACTCATCAGAATCGGAATAATGAAATCCTGCAGCCAAAAACAAATCCTGACTATTTAATTATAGTGATGCTTTTTTAAAAATAACTTGCTGGCTTCTCCCTCAGGCATAATGTCACCATGTGCCTGAGGAAGGAGCAGGGTTGACACAGAACCCGAATTTAAAACTTAGAAATAATTCTAGTAAAAGTCAAACAGTGTTTTTTGGGGCCTTTTTGCCTTTATTTTGAAGGACAGCCGAAGAGAGACAGGAAACATTGGGAGGGGGGGCCTCCAACCAGCATTCATCACCATTATGTTAAAAAATAATCTGACACATTTAAGTTTTCACAGGAAGATTGGAAAGCTTAGCAGTGCGACATCATTGAGTACTGTCAGATGGGACCCCCCAAGGGAGGCTTTCAACTGTCATTGTAAAATTCTGAGTCTCTGCAACATGTGGTTTAAAGATCGTCAGTCCTCGGTTTGGCCCCCTACTGACCAGGGGCCCCAAGCAGTGACCTGCCTTGCCTGTTGTTGTCAAGCAGCAACTCTAAACGGGGCCCGACATTAAATTGGGAAGGGCATTTATTTAAAGTTTTACTGAAACCACCTGGTTGGAGATTCATATTCTTGTTGTTTTTGCACATGAGGGGAAGATTTTACTTTTTAACCCCTCAGGTACAAAATAACTCAGTTCTTGGTTTCTTTAAGACACCTTTAAAATAATAGTTTTTTATTTCACTTAAAAAGATTTATAGACCAGAACGTTTACTTTTACTCAAGTCAATAAAAGTAACTGTCCTTTTATTTGAGTACAATATTCTTGTCTCTTTCCAACCCTGCAAAGTAATTACAGTGTGGTGGTTTTTTCTTTTTAACCTGATGTTTTGATAATAATACCACTAGGTGGCAGCATACCTCTTTTTTTACGGCGAGGTAAACATTACTGAGCAGCAAACACCAATGGTACACTGGTTGTAAGTGAAGCTTTGTCAAGCTAGTGTGAGCTACCCGCAACATCCGGACATTTCAACTTCACAATAAAATCGTGAATTGGACCGATTACTTCCTCAGTCAGATGATGAAAAAATATATGTGGTTTAAACTGGTGAAATGTTTAATCAACATAAATGTATATTCTAACGTTTTTTGTTGTGCTAATACAACAAAAAAAATTGGTTAATGAGAGCTTCAGATGTTAGTCTGATTACATGCACACTGTTTACCAGAGATAAGAACATGGGTTATTACCATAATGTGCCCACCAACTCCTTCACTTCCAGCGCCTCTGCTTTTTGTCAACAGGCAACTGCTTGGGGGCCCTCAGGCCAGTAGGGAGGCCCCCAAGGGCTGATAAACTTTGAACCACAGCAGTAGCTGTGAAGGCGGAACAGAGGGAGATCATTTCATCCCCATTACGCCTCCGCAACATGGGGAGGGGGCAACATCATATTTAAGGTGAAACGTCACAGGAACCTTAATATCCTGGAGAAAGTGGTAGCTAATCAGCTGTGTGACTTTCTCCATGACAACAGTTTATTTGAGGAGTTTCCGTCAGGATTTAGAGTCCACCATAGCACTGAGACTGCACTAGTTAAAGTTACAAACGATCTACTTCTAGCTTCAGACAGCGGACTTCTCTCTGTGCTCGTCTTGTTAGATCTTAGTGCTGCTTTTGACACCATTGACCATCAGATCCTGTTTGTACATGTTCATGATAAGTCCTCTATGCACACCAATGTTTGCCATGGAGTGCCACAAGGTTCAGTGCTTGGACCAATTCTCTTTACATTATATATGCTTCCTCTCGGAAATATTACGAGGAAACACTCCATACAGTTTCATTGTTATGCAGATGATACTCAGCTTTATGTATCAATTAAGCCCGATGGCACCAGTCAGTTATGTCAGCTAGAAACGTGCCTTAAGGACGTTAGGACCTGGATGACCAGAAATTTTTTGCTACTTAACTCAGACAAGACTGAAGTTATTGTGCTAGGCCCTAAAAACCTCAGAGAGACTTTTTCTAGTGATTTAACTGTCCTTAATGACATCAGCCTGGCATCTTGCACCACTGTAAGGAATCTAGGAGTTCTTTTTGATCAAGATATGTCCTTTAGCTCCCACATCAGGCCAATTTCAAGAACAGCCTATTTTCACCTTCGTAATATATCCAAGATCAGGAATATCCTGTCGCAAAATGATGCAGAAAAACTAGTTCATGCATTTGTTACCTCCAGATTGGATTATTGTAATTCTCCTTCGTCAGGGTGCTCTGGTAAGTCTCTAAAGACTCTTCAGCTAGTCCAGAACGCTGCAGCTCGTGTACTGACCAGAACTAGGAAAAGGTACCACATTACTCCTGTGTTGGCTTCTCTGCACTGGCTCCCTATACAGTCTAGAATAGAATTCAAGATCCTTATTCTCATTTACAAAGCTCTAAATGGCCAGGCACCATCTTATCTTAAGGAGCTACTAGTGCCGTACTGCCCCTCAAGAGCGTTGCGGTCCCGGAGTGCAGGCCTGCAGGTGGTACCTACAGTCTCTAAGTGTACTATGGGGGCTAAAACCTTCAGTTATCAGGCTCCTTTCCTCTGGAATCGCCTTCCAGCCGGGGTCCAGGAAGCAGACAAAGTCTGTATTTTTAAGAATAGACTTAAAACTTTCCTTTTTGATAAATCTTATAGTTAGGGCTGGTGCTGGTGTAGACCAGCTCTTAGTTATGCTGTTATAGGCTTAGACTACTGGGGGAACTGGCACCTTGAGCTCCTCTCTCTCTCTCTCTCTCTCTCTCTCTCTCTCTCTTTGCATATACAGTACATCATATTACTGCATGTATCAATCTGTAAATCTCAGTCACTAACCACCTACTTTCCTGGGAACTCTTGAGCTCTCTAAGGCTCCTCAAGATCGTTGGTTGACGGCCTGCCTGAACAACCCCGATTATTATTGATTATTATTATTTTGAAAATAATACTAATGTAAAGACAAGAAAACATATCTATATTTTCATCTCTTTGTACAGTTTATTTAATGCAGTGTATAGCTTCTGTACAGTTTATTTTAAATCACTTAGCTGTTACTACAACTTTTTTTTTTTTTTTTTACATTTTTTTTTTTTTTTATAATGCTATTCTATTTTATATATAATTTTAACTTTTTTTGTAGAAGCTGACTCAGGGAGAAACGCACAAGAATTGAAATGTACCTGTACTGTCCTGTACCTGTACAAATGACAATAAACATTTATTCTTCTTATTCTAATGTGAGCATTGTAAATAAATAAAAATCCGTTTGTATTTCACTTTTTTTGTTTGTGTGTCAGATTATCGCCACTGTGAAAAATGGGGCTTTTACTTTGAAATATAACCGGAAGAGATGCGTTCGATTCTTTTCTCACTTGACCCCCCGGCAGTCTGGTAGTCTCCACTTTACTCGCAACATCCAGGCGGGTAGCAATGTGAGAGCGGGACTGCTGCTTTTTTCTTTTCAGAATCATAAGTAACCCCCTCACAAATGAGAAGCTAAAAGGAGAACATTTTAAAACAATGATTAAAGGAGACATATCATTAAAAATCATCTTCTACAGTGTTTTTGAACATATATTTGGGTAACCTGAGTGTCTACTGACCCACAAAATGTGAAATAAACCCATCCAGTCCTTTGTTTGTGGTCTGCATAAGTCTTACAACTCAGAGAAAAACGCTCCGTTTCAAATGTGGTCTCCTTGTGATGTCACAGTGGGATTCTGGTAAAAAAAACAAAAACCCTCCCCTCCCCTGGTATCTCCACCCATGGACTCCACCCCCAGACTAGAACAAAACTTTTGCACAGGTCGGCCATTTTTATTCTCTCTACAAAGGAGTGATGTCTACGGGGAAAACTCAGGAGGGGGTCATTACATTTAAAGAGACACACACACCAAAACGGAGCGTTCTGAGAGTGCTGGTTTATACAGGGTCACAAACCTCCTCTGGTGCTTGTTTCATGTTATATTTTGACCAAAGCACAGCACAGATGTTTCAGTGGTTCTCAAACTATGGTACGCATACCACCGGTGGTACGTGGGCTCCCTGTGGTGGTCCGCAAAGAAATCTCCACAATATAAAAAAAAACCTGTTCAGCATAAAATTACATTTTTTATTTTTGTTGTGCTCCTATCTTATCTGTCTTGTATCTATTGAGTTGTATTTATATCAAATGTGTTTTCTCCTCTAAGTTAATCTAGTTTTTGCAACAAACAACTTTAATCTGCTCAATTTTTGCTCGCGCGCGCACAGACATAAAGAACAACAGGAGTACGCCTCACATTTTGAAAAGTTCCACTCAATATTCCGTTATAGTTCAGTCCTGAAACAACAGCAAGCAGCTGTAGACCTACATTAACAGATATTCTGTTATTTATTGGAGTTCAGCACAATCGGCAGCAAGCAGCTGTACATTTTTAAAACGGAGCCAGGAGAAGCTTCAGTTTTGATGCATGTACGAACAGTCGCTCACCCTCTATCTCTCTCTCTCTGTAGCTCTGAAGCTGATGTGATTCGTTTCTCTTTTGTTGTCTTAACACTCTGCAGGAGTCGAGAGGGATTTTTTTTAAAAGGCAGTTTTGCTGTTGTTGAACGCAGAGACTTATAATAAAGCGGCTCTGGTTGCACCGAGCCTGTGGAGCGCGCACCTGCACTCTCTCTCTCTCTCTCCCTCTCCCTCTCTCTCTCTCTCTCTCTCTCTCTCTCTCTCTCTCTATCTCTCCCTCCCTCTCTCTCTCTCTCTCTCTCTCTCTCTCTCTCTCTCTCTCTCTCTCCCTCCCTCTCTCTCTCTCTCTCTCTCTCTCTCTCTCTCTCTCTCTCCCTCTCTCTCTCTCTCTCTCTCTCTCTCTCCCCCGCTCATTTCCTCTCTTGTAAATATTGCATGTCTGTCGCTGTCCAAGGTGCTGAACCTGAGAAGAACTTTTTGTCTCCAATTTTAAGCAACAAGAACAAACACAGATATGATGTTTGTCTGCCTGGTAGAGATTACAAGTTTCATCTTTGATGTCACAAGACCAACATTACACACATTCTCACAATCAACAACTTTTGGATTGACTTTTTGATCGACCTTCCCAAAAAAACACGTCACTCCGCTGTTCATGTCCCTCCTCTGGCTCCCAGTTACTGCTCACATCAAATTTAAAACTCTGCTGCTCGCTTACAAAACAGCGACAATAACGACTCCTCTTTAGAGTCATTGGCGCCGCCGTGTTGCGGCGACAAGCAGCAGTAGTCTCGAGTGGTTTCAGTGTGGTCTTTTATACTGACTTTTAATGAATCTGTCGTGTGAACTTTATGTTTCGCGAACAATGCTAATTTGTACTCCCTCATTTATCTTCTGTGTTGGTAATATGAATGCTTATTACTGTGGGTGTAAATCTGGTAACTTATGCTCATATAGTGTTTATATGACTGTTAGTTGTAAGTTTACTTTGTATTAGCATGTCGTAACTTCAATGACTTTGAGGAGATGACCTTCTTTTGTTGCAAGAACATTTATTGAACAAATAGTTCATCAGTGAGTACTGAGGTCTGCAGAGTCCAGAACTGAATAATACACACACAAATACATTTTCATATCATTATGATTTTCCTCCCCGTGGTGGATCCTATTAACACTCTTCTCCAACCAAATCCCAACTTCCTGTTTTAACATGAGCATTAATACCGTCCCTCATATTCATAATCCAATGGTTAGGTTTTCCCCGCCTCTGATAAACTGATACATTACTCCTCAATCTGAATACCACATCGTCGTAATGATTAAATACAACACAGGATGAATCCATCAGAAACTGGACAACTGAATGACTTTGTTATTGCCTCCCTTTCTTCTGTGAGCAGGTCCGCCTGCCCTGAGCTCCCTGTCCTCAGTGAACTCAGCATCAGATCTCAAATGATGTTATATTTATATGCATATGTGTTATTGTAAAAGTCATCACATTACTTAATATCATTACCAAACAAGCGTTTCCTCACTTTAAAGGAGACATATCATTAAAAATACACTTCTACAATGTTTTTGAACATATGTTTGGGTAACCTGAGAGTCTACTGACCCACAAAATGTGAAATAAACCCATCCAGTCCTTTGTTTGTGGTCTGCATAAGTCTTACAACACAGAGAAAAATGCTCCGTTTCAAATGTGCTCTCCTTGTGATGTCACAGTGGGATTCTGGACTGTTTGAAAAGGTGGAGAAGAGGGATAATATGTCCTCTTTAAGACTTGAATATCTTGACACATGAAAATAATACACCACATATTCCGCCCTTTGATGCTTACTGAGCATCAGAAGGAGCTTGTCAAACCTTCCACAAACCTTTTCAAACAGTTTAACTGAACTCAATGCAGCCTGAGTGTTACACCCCATCATAAGGCGGCCCAATGGGGCGAACAAGAAACCACAAATTGACCCAGTAAAACACACTTTACACCTTACCAAAGAGATTAAACAAAGATCAACTCAACTTCCTGTATGAACAGTTTTAAATTGACACATTTCATTGATTATCTACATTATTAATTGAAGATCTGGGCTCAGATGTTTGAAAGATTTAATCATGAAAAGAATGATCCGGATTTGGTGATCCAATTTTGTGTATTTACTCCATACACAAAATTCCATATTTAATCCATCTCCCTTTTATGATGAGTCAAAGAAAAGATGGATTAGATCAACCTGATCCAGACACAGACTTTTAAAGTGATCACATCCTGATGAGTGACTCATAATCAGACCTACATCATCCAGTCTAATATTATTCACACAAGTTAAACCAATATTTACAAAAACTTTAAGAGAGAAAATGTCACAGAGCAGACTGAAAGGTGACTGGAGAGCTCCTTTCAGAACAAAAGAACATTTTCAGGAATAAAGACGCTTGTTTAGTTAAAGAAATGATGAATAAATACATATGTATAAGCTGCTAAATAAAAGAAAACCATCTCCTAAACTCTCTGCTCCATGCTGTTGTTAACTTCCTGCTGCTGAAGGTCAATGTTTCCACTTCCCCCACATCCTCCACAGCCTCGCTCTCCACAGTGAGTCCTGCATCTGGTTCAACTGCATCTGGAGAAAATCACATCAAACTAAAGTTATAGTTGTAACTGTGACTCTGAATGTGAAGTGGGCCTGTTTGATTCAGAGCAGCAGGTTCTAACCTGACTGGACTTCACAGCATGTGTTCCTGCTCCTCTGTGTCTTCTGTCTGTGCTGCAGTGACGGCTGACACGTTCTCATACACAACATCCACCTGATGACAGACGATAAGATTTGATCAGAAATATGTTTCATCAGGTTTTACAGTGATGTAGGAAAAGATTGATTAGTAAGGTCTCTCTCTCTCTCGCTCTCTCTCTCTCTCTCTCTCTCTCTCCCTCTCTCTCTGTCTCTCTCTCTCTCTCTCTGTCTCTCTCTCTCTCTCTCTCTCTCTGTCTCTCTCTCCCTCTCTCTCTCTCTCTGTCTCTCTCTCTCTCTCTCTGTCTCTCTGTATCTCTCTCCCTCTCTCTCTCTCTATCTGTCTCTCTGTATCTCTCTCGCTCTCTCTGTATCTCTCTCTCTCTCTCTCTCTCTCTCTCACCTCGATCATCTCTGCAGGTTCATTTGGTTCAGTGGTGGAGTTCAAATTAGTTTGAGGGATAAAACAAAAGAGATGTGAGATGACAGATTAATATTAATGATTGTTACCTCGTCCACAGAGTCAGGAGAAACAGAGAAATCAACATCAAGAGCAGCAGAGTCCACTTGATGATATGTATTATGAATGTTGAGTTCCCTGAGAATTAAAGATAGATATGTGAGACTCTTTACTGGTAGGATTAGATTGAAACATTTCATTTCTACTTTGTGATACCCTCTGTTCATCATTCAGTCACACTCTAACAGTGTGTGTGTATGTGTGTGTGTGTGTGTGTGTGTGTGTGTGTGTGTGTGTGTGTGTGTGTGTGTATGTGTGTGTGTGTCTGTGTGTGTGTGTGTGCAGGTGAATGTTAATAACTTACCTGCCACAACAATCAGATGTAAGGTGGAGTTATGACGTCCTCTTGTGTTCTGAGCTTCACAGTAATATCTCCCACTGTGATCAGCACTGAAGTTAGAGATGGTGAAGATCTGTCCTGAAGCTGTTGGTGAGTCTTCATCCTCCTTGAACCAGGTGTAATTAGCTGCTGGGTTAGCATCACTGCTACAGGTCAGAGTCACTGAACTGCCCTCCACTATCTCAGCAGAGGGACTCACTGACACAGAGGGAAGCTTTGGAGAAACTGATGATACATAAAAAGGTTTCTGAAGATTTGAAAGTCATTAACAGACAGGATAATCAAGGTGTGAGAAAACTATGAAACTACAGAGAAATCAGGTCAGTAAGGAAAGTCTCCAAATGTTGAATGTTGCTGTTTAAAGTGTTTCACTCACATTTCACATCAATAGAGATCCATTTATAGGTCGGCTTTCCCAGATCGTTCTCAGCTTTACATGAAAACTCTCCAGAGTCAGAGGACTTGATGGAGCTGAAGACGAGCTGAGCTTCTCTACTGAGAGGTTGATTGTTATTCTTCTTGTACCAGGTGTATTCAGGTGCTGGGTTAGCATCACAGCTACAGGTCAGAGTCACTGAACTGTTCTCTCTGATTTCACCAGCAGGACTCACAGTCACTGAACAATCTGTTGGAGCATTTTGAGGAGAGAAGAATAAAAATATAACTGAAGTGTCATTAGATCTGTGTTTGTATTTCAGTGTCCGCCCAGCTTTAGTAAACTGAAGGCCTTCTCTAAAGCTGGCGTTTGTTTTGTCTTTTCTGGTTCATTATAGGAACACGTGAAGCGTAAATGTAATAAAGAGCTACTTCTTGGAAATCATTAACATAATGTAACCCAGGTTATTTCTGTAGTTTCATATTTACAGATGTTCCTTAAACGCATAACAGATTTACGCAAGTTCCTTGAATGCACCACCTGCAGGCTATCGGTACCCCCTGAAGTATCGGCAGAATGAAGTTTTTCTCCGTGATTTCTACAGACTGTGAAGTAAAATAGACACATAAAAAGGAAGCTGTTAGACAGGAAGATGAATAAGATACGTTCATGAGCTGTTTCCAAGAGTTAAAAAGCTTTTAGTGAAGCTGGCAGTTTCTCCAGTCACAGTGTAGGAGAAGTTCACCGGCAGAAACTCTGAAGGTGTTCTCACCTTTAATGTGGATATCCTGGTGAGTTAGCTGTTCAAATTAGCTGACTAGCCTGCACATTTCATTGTTAAAATGTTTCAGTTGTATTTAATTTGATTTCAAGATGTCATAGAACTAAAACCAGTCAGGATATTTGGTGTAAATTGAAGTTTGGATGTAATGTGGTCTGTGTTCAACCTAACTGTGGCCTAGTAGCTACGAGCTAAGCTAAGCTAAGCTCTGTATCTGTGTGTAGCACGCAATGTCATTTTTTTCCATGTGATGAAGTCACTTGGGACACAAATTGATAAAAAACAGTCACTTAGTTCATGTGTTATTGTTGTGTTAAAATCAAATTAAAACTGTGAAGTAACTGGGTCTTTTTTGAGGGACGATTCAACCGCCGTCCAGGTCTTTGCTGCTTGAGGGTGCTGTCGTCTCATCTGGATGCTGATCTGCAGATAATGTGTTGTTCCAAAGAGAGGTAGGAAGCACATATGGAGTCTAACTGAAAGGATTTTTATTTTTATTTGCACTTTTGTTTTTTCTGAGATCTCAGTATGTTTTGTTTTGGGCCTAAAATCTAACATTAAAGGAACTCTCATTTCATAACCGAAAAACAAAGTTGAAACGGACAAAGACTGAAACCTTAAAAGGGGATTTAATTCATTTTGTTACAAAGGTGTGTTTTCCATCTTGTCTTTTCGATTTGTTTAATTTAAGATATATGGAGGAGGTATTTTTTTATTTAAAGTGTATACATGTTTCATATATGTGAACAGGAAAAGAACTGTAATCAAACCTCTTAAATACGTTTCTCTTTTATATCCATACATCGGTGTTGTGTGTGTTTGTGTGGACTGGAGGTCTTATTGCTCTTTATAGAGTCTGCTATGACCAATCTCCTTAAACAACCTAGTGAATCACAAGATTTGAGTAACCTGAACAACTGAAACGCTAACATTCTGAAACTGTTCATTTAGAGATCATTTGATATTGATACTTAGAACATTTGATCTAGAGTCTTCTGAATTGACAACCTATTTTAGGTTTAACCCCCCCCACCCCCCCCCCCCCGTGGTTAGAGGATACAATAACAAACTTTTAAAGTAATTAAACTCAAGTAAAAATATTTTAAATCGTCACATTAAAGTCCTGATTAAATCTCACACACTGGTCCTTTAACTTGAATCTGTCAAAGAGACTATAGTAGTGTGTTTATTTGTAGGTGAGAGTTTCTTCTTTACACATAATATCTTCAAGAACATTTCTGCTGTTTCACTCACATTTCACATTGATAGAGACGTATCCAGACCTCTTCCTCCCCAGCTTGTTCTCAGATTCACAGTAATACTCTCCAGAGGCCGAGGGTTGAATGTAGTTGAAGACCAGCTGAGCTCCTTCATGAAGGTATTGAGGGGTCTGATTTCTCTTGTACCAGGTGTAATTAGCTGCTGGGTTAGCATCACTGCTACAGGTCAGAGTCACTGAACTGCCCTCCACTATCTCAGCAGAGGGACTCACTGACACAGAGAGAAGCTTTGGAGCATCTGGAGGAGAATCAGAGAGACCTTTGTCATCCACATCAGATGATGATGATGAACATATTACATTCTAACTTAGCTTTTGGTTTTGAAATTGAGGCTCATGACAGCTGAATAAAGGTTTTTGTTTTTTTACAGTGAAACAGATAAACAGGACACTCTATGAAAAATCTAAATAAATAACAAATACCACTGAGGTACATGCTGCTATGAGGCACCATTTAATAGTTTAAAGATTCCATCTGATGGTGTGAATCAGTGAATACTGTAAATAAACTCACACACTGGAGGAGACGGGCACTTCTCATGTCCTGATTGAGCACAGGAGTAACTGTCTGTCTGAAGAAGCTGCTCTGGTGGATAATAATAATATAATGTTTGATGTTCGATTTGACGTCTGTTCCTGAACCAGATGTAGGAGGTTTGACTGGAAAGTCCACTGAGACACTGAAAGAGCAGAGCCTTATGTGGTCTGCTCACCTTCACCTGGAGATCTGAACATGTGAAGAAACGTCAACTGTTTTCACAAAACATGCACATATTAAAACATGTATTTATAATGTATTAGAAACAGTGAGCTCAGAAATATTGAGGTGAAAGATTACCTGTGACTGACAGAGTGACCCCAGGGTGACCATGATAACTGTCTTTGTTTGTTATGAATCCAAACCAGTACTTAGTCGAGTCTGTCTCTCTCAGGTTTGTGATTCTCAGAGTGCATTTGTTCTCATCACAGATATTCTTCACACGACCTGAATACTCTGAGTCTGTTTCTACATCTTTGTAAGTATCACCACCTCCTCTAAACCAGAATGTTTTCTGAAGTGAGTTAACTTCTCCTTTTGTCCTCTCTGGGTATGTGAAGGTGCAGTTCATCTCCACAGTTGATCCTCTATAAGCACAGATCTGAAGAGAAGAGTAAATCACTCTCCAGCTGTCCTGACCCTGAACCACTGTAACACAGAGCACATCAGGAAACAACCATCAACATCCATAACTTTAAAAAGAAAAAGTAAAAGTCTCTACATATAAAAAAAAATGTTTGTATCCAAACAGGAAGTAAAGCACCCTTAACATAAAACAGTATAATATCTACAATAAAAGCATAACATATTTAAAATGTAAAATAATGGAACTTCAAACATGTGATTAAAGATATGATTAATCATAAATGTGTAATTGTTTGAAAGCCCTAGTGCAGGGGTCTCCAACAGGTAGCTCGGAGCAGGCAGGTTTAAAGTAGCTCACCTATAGGTTGACCGACTGTTAAAAAAATAAAAATAAAAATAAATCAGTGAATGTACCTCTTCCCACTATTCATACATTTGGCCCATTAAAACAAGTGTAAAGAAGTAATGTTTTCTTGGACCTTGATGTGAATTCTCAGCAACATAGCTTACAATAAGAAGTGTAAAATATTCATGTTTTTTTCTTGGACCTTGATGTGAATTTAAGATTCTTGATAAGCATTGGCTTTTTGCAATTTCACACGTGTACAAACAGTAGCTTCATTCAGCTGATGTAAATGAATGCAAGAGATTTGATGCAAGTTAAGCTTGGCCACTTTCATTTTTTCAAAGAAGCTCTCAGATGAAGAAAGGTTGGAGACCCCTGCTCTAGTGTAAAAATAGACTGTATGTTAAAATTGACGGTGCAACGGCTGCAGTCAAAGAAGAAAGATTTAGAGCGCCCCCTGCTGACTGGCTGCAGTATAGGTCAAACTCCAACCTCCTCCATGATAACAGAAAGGCCATGGGGGTCAACAATGAAATCTAAATGCATGCATCTGTTCTTCTGTTGACTGAACACACCTGAGGGATTTTTATGTTTCTCTGTACGTTAAATGTTTTCGTTAGAGGAAGTAGCGTGACGTCTTCCAGTGGATCCCTACTACGCAGACTCTGGTTGCAAATATGCAATATGTAAGCGCCCATCATGAGGATAATTTGGCTTCATCTTGTTCAACAGAAGGAGCCTGAGGGATGTTGTCCATTTGTATATACAGTTAAAGGAAGAGTAGAAGATGTTCACTTGTTTCTACAGTTAATCTGCAAGTCGTTGAGACCAGACATCATCCAGTCTGAAGGTGTAGAGAACGTTAAATGTGTTATTTAGACCTGTGAACTTTACGGTTGTAAGAGGAAGTATTGATTATCAGAGAGAAGAGCGTCACTTTAGAGATGTTATATTTAGAGGGTAATCCCTCTCCTTCACCATTGTAGGATGAAAAGACAGTTTTATGTATTTTTGATGTGGCTGGGTCAATAATGCTCGTTTAGGAAGTGAAGGGCAAGAAATTCTTCATCATCCAAACATCGGTGAGTGCTAACAAGCTAACATAAGTTAAGGTTAGCTGACGATAGTATCTGGGTCTCTGTCAGTCAGTGTTCTGGGGCAGTAATGTTCGTTAAAGGCAGGAATATTTAGATCAAGTTAACACAATCTTTAATGTCATGATGAGGAGAAGTCTGTTCTGATTCACAAGTGAGGCTTAATTAGGTCTGGGCAGAATTAGCTTTAGAGAGTGTTTTTAACAATTGTTGATCGAAGCAGAAACTGTAATTTTTATCTTTGTTGGACCTGCGTCCTGAGTTTTAACTGTTTAAAACTCTTGTTGTTGTTTCGGACCGCTGCGTCCTATATGTGTTTAGCGTAACAGCGTTATAACCGGGTATTACTCTTCTGATCAGAAAGGCCAGTGTAAGCCGTATTAACCTGAATTCGGCTATTGGTTTGTTTCTGTGAATGAAGGGAATTACTCCGAGTTGTGGCGCGGGAGTCGGACTGTGATACGGCCTCTTCAGGCACGCATTTCTCTTTTATTCTCTGTTATCCTCTTTTATTTCCCCTTCTACGAACATACACACACACACACACACACACACACACACACACACACACACACACATATTCCTGTGTAAACGTACATCTGGAGACCAACTCCACCACCGCGCCATTACGCACAGAGATCTATACACTCGCGGCTATCCAGACGCCTCAGAGACACAGATCGTGTAGGGCCGAACTCGGTCTCTTTTAGACCTTAAGGCCACATTTAGGTCTTTGTTAGGTGTGTGCCATCGGAAGGGCGACCACGTGGGACAAAGTAATCTTCCCCCCTTTCTCTCTCCCTTTCATCCACACGCGCACGCACCCAGGTCTTTGTTAGGTTTGCGCCATCGTGAACGACCACGTGGGTACGAAGCCATCTCCCCCCCTTTCTTCTTCCCCCTTTTTCTCTCTCTCTCTCTCTCACACACACACACACACACACACACACCTACATTCACACCCCTTTCACAAGCCTTTGCTTGATAATGTTTGTTGCTTAGATTAGTTTATAATAGTTATTTGTTTAATTAAGTTCATTAATTTTGGATTGGTGTTGCTTTGTTTAAATAAATTCTGTTATAATTTAAGAGAGCAGTTGTTTGTGGTTACTGGTGTATTTGCATTGTGATATAAGCTGGGTGCGAAGGCTTTGTGTACGGATTTCACACCTTCAATTTATTAAATATAGTTATCCATTATTAATAATATTAGTAATTAAATAACTAATTTGAGACTGATTTGAGTGATATTTTGGTTATATTTACCTGATTACAGGTTGGTGCCCCAAAACGAGATTAAACATAGTTTAATGATATTTTATTTATATTATTAATAATTAAGTATAATTATTAAAGAATATAACCAAAGTTGACTTGATACAACCCCAACAAATGGTGCCCCGTGTGAGGCCTTCAATAAACCAGCTTTATTGCACTGTAAATGCACAGTAATCCAAACTTAAAATCCTAAAAAAAGATCCTTCGGAAGAAAATTATATTTTCTTTAAATTTTTGTGGTTTAAGCAAAGCAGACATCAAGCTGTGGCTTAGTTGTGTTGTACGTTATTAGTTAATGGTTAAAGCCATAACTGTTGTCCCCTTTGGGTCCATACAACAATTGGACATAATGATGCAGCTAGTGTGACTTTATCAAGGAACTTGATTTGTTGCATTAATCTAGATTTTGATCCTGAAGTATTCTACTAAAGGATTGTGGTGCTCCTTGTTGTTTGAGAGCCATTTGGCCAGATGAGAGTGTAACCTCATCATTGTTGCATAGCCAGCTGTCTGAGAGGTGTGAGTTCCTCCCTTCCTTTGAGGACTTGAGGTGTGAATCCCCTCTCCTATCTTCCAGGATAGCCTGCAGTGATCAGTTGGGAAACTTAGATAAGATTTGCTCTTGTGTACCAAGACCCTAGGTGAGTCGGGGGCTGAGACTCCTTTTGGATCAGACGACGCAGCACTGCAAGAAACTGCTGCCGGTCTGACGAACCTCTCCTTAGAGGAGAGTGTCAACCTATATAGCTAGTCAATTAGCATTAGTGATAAGAAGTTAGAAGAGCTAGTTGATCTTGTCAACCACCGAGCCAGGATCACCCCTAATAAAGACAGAATGTATGCAGAAGACATACATCAACCATGGGCCAAGGCTCACTATGGATCAGATGATCCACCCCTTCAAGACGTAGTTGCTAATCTTATCCACCTCCCTATAGAGCAGCTCGACTGCCTGAACTCCTACACCCTCAGCACATGTGAAGAGAAACTAAAGGGCTTGGTTGAATATGCAAATCAACCAACTGGGAAGCCAACACGCACAATTTCAGATGTTCTAGGCGAAATTCTCCTCCTTTATCAGCGCAAATCAAATGTGCAGAATGAGATACACCGGGAACAGCTAGCCCGGGTACTAGAAGAAGGACAGATCCTGTGGGACGACTTCGAAAGAATGCAGGATAAACTAAAGACCTTGCTGGAAAATTGCAAGGCCCTGCAGGAGGAGAATAAAACACTGCATGAAAGCAGCAAACTGGCCGAACAGAAGAAACGAAGTGACACGGTACCCAGATTTCAGGATAGGCAGATAAGTACTGCAGCCCCCAGATCAGCTGAGGAAACCTCAGACGAAGGATGGGAGACTGAAACAAGCCCCTGGAGGAGGGAGACAGACATGTTGCAGGATCTGGAGGAGAGGGGAAGGCACCGCCGGGTCGACCCAGGCACAAAAGCGCCCACGTCCTCAGACCACCCGGTAAAGAGCTGGATGATTAAAGATGAAGGGCCCCCGCGTTCTGCAATACGCTTTGAGCGAAGAGAACCCTCACCCCGCAGGAGGAGAGGCTTTACTCCCCCTAGAGACAGGGAGGAGACACAGGCCCAATTGGGCACCGAACGCTACCTGTCCCACGATAGACGGCCACGTCTGAGCCGAACACAAACCCCGCCACGGTTACAACCCTACTACCGTGACAACCACAGGGCTTACGATTCGTCAGACAAATCGGACGACCCTTGCCAGCCTTCGGTCAGAGCCTGCGAACCAGGCAGATAGAACCTCAGGCCAAAGATCTGAAGCGTTTTGACCCAGATAGCCCAGATTCAAGTATTAACGACTACCTTAGAGAAGTTGACCATTGTCTCCTTGACCTGCCTCATGCGTCCTCACATGAAAAACTGAAACGGATCTGGAAGACTACGGCTAGGAGTGTCCGTGATTT
This sequence comes from Labrus bergylta, assembly GCF_963930695.1. Taxonomy (NCBI): domain Eukaryota; kingdom Metazoa; phylum Chordata; class Actinopteri; order Labriformes; family Labridae; genus Labrus; species Labrus bergylta. The sequence goes on from NC_089195.1 coordinate 34,706,141, forward strand.
CATGGGGACACTCCCACCAAAGGTCCGATCCTTGCAGAAAGGAAACAAATCTGTTAGTCAGCACTTACAAACTGCCAAGCAGAAAGTGTTGGACATGTTTGAATTAATTCAGGGAGCACAGGTAAGCATGGAGCAAGACACATCGTCAGGATATGACTCTGATCCTGGACCAAGCCCCTTAAGAGATCAAACAACCCTGCTAAAAAAGCTCAGTAAAGAACCGAGCAGCCAGGATAACCCAAGGACTGAGGAAATAAGTCTAGTTTTCCCTGATTTTGACTGTGGAGCCCCGCTCCTTGGGGAAACGCCCCAGTTCTCTGACAACTGTGACACCCTTTCACACCTTCACAGGTTTGAATCACCACATAGGAAGGGGGGTGACTTCTCAGCCCCCAGAGGCAGAGAAAACACCAGGCCCCCTCCTGCTACCTGTAGGTTCCCATTGCAGGATTCACGGCTGAGGAATATCCAAACCCCAGATGACTGGGATGGCTCCCTTCTACCCAGAGATCAAAGACTGCGCATAAGGCTCATTGAATCTATGGCACAGGATGTAGAGCGGTTTGATCCAGATCAAAGTTCAGATGTCACCCTGCATAGTCGTACACATCAGCTTAGTATGAAAGAGATCAAGAGATTCGCACAGGCGGTTTGGCAGACACGCTTACGTCACGTGTCACGTGAGGGCAACAAGTTGCCTCGTGCTTGGAATAAGAGACCATATCACCGGCAGAATAGAGAACAGAGCCAGGGGGGTGAAGGTGGGACTCAACCACAGAGTAGGTTCCAGCCTGGAGAACTGATCACTACCAGATCCGAACGGAACTCTCGGGATGGCCGTAGTCTGAGACAGAAGGGTAGGTATAACCGGAGTTCCTACGAGCTCCCTAAGGACTCCCTCGCTTACAGAGAACCTGATTCTGACTCCACATAGGAGTGGGGGTGTAGCCTCCACTCTAGAAACACAACAATGTCACTCTACCGACATGAATGTTTCCTAGTCCCTGTTTTGTGTTTTGACATTGGTAGGGAGACACATAATGTACATTTACACACCTACACGCCACAAACACCTTCCCACAGGCTTACTCCTGCCCAGGCTAGGAGTTAGCCCACAAACCTACACCTTATACTCTTCTCTTTCTCCCTTCCTCTTGTCTGTTTGTTTCATTTGTTTTGTTAAAGAATGCACCTTGAGTAACAAAGCTTTGCTAATGCCTGGTTATGTTTTATGCCTAGCTTTAGACATAGTTAGACAGTCTGCCCAGACTTTGCCTCAGTGTCTGCCCAGACCGAATGCCTCTCAAAATGTATAGACTTTTGCTCACTAACTATTTGAACATTTGTCTCCTAACACATGGACTGTTGGCCCTATTTGCCCTAAAGACCGCGACCCGCAATCCCATTCTTCAGGACAAAGGGGGGATGTTGGGCTTAGGACAGTCAAACAATGGACTTGGGCCTGCACCTCTGTAAAAGCCTCATTTGAGTTATTCACTGAGATCACAAAGAGGCCTAAAAGGACTCTTAATCCCAGAATCCCTTGCGGTACTTCACACCTACGCGTGAAGTAAAGGGGGGACCGGAACCTCTCTCTCCTCATTGGAGGGGACCTGAGGTAGACCCCCCATGGAGCAGGCCAGGCTACAAAACTCCAAGTATTCCATTGTTAGATCTCTTTCACGCGCTGACTTCTGGTGCTCGGAGATCCAAGCTCACCTCCTGTTTCCTGCAACAATCTTCCTTTGTTTTAAGTTTTTGGCGCGCAGGTAATCCGCAGCCGGCAGTGTTCTAAATTCCAAGCTCGGATTGTCCAGTGAACGCATCTCAGTTTCTCGGAGAGCGTCAGACTATAACAGATTATCAGAAAGATAATTCCGTCCTGCAACGAAAGGACATCAAAGGACATCTTTTCACTCGACGGAGAACCAACGAAGCCGCTCTCGCCGTAAGGGACCCTCGCCGCCATCAGACGCCTCTGCACCAGGACGGACAGAAGATCTGCTCCATCGCCGGACTCTTTTCCTTTCACCAATCGCGGACAAAGCGATTCACAAGTGAGGCTTAATTAGGTCTGGGCAGAATTAGCTTTAGAGAGTGTTTTTAACAATTGTTGATCGAAGCAGAAACTGTAATTTTTATCTTTGTTGGACCTGCGTCCTGAGTTTTAACTGTTTAAAACTCTTGTTGTTGTTTCGGACCGCTGCGTCCTATATGTGTTTAGCGTAACAGCGTTATAACCGGGTATTACTCCTCTGATCAGAAAGGCCAGTGTAAGCCGTATTAACCTGAATTCGGCTATTGGTTTGTTTCTGTGAATGAAGGGAATTACTCCGAGTTGTGGCGCGGGAGTCGGACTGTGATCCGGCCTCTTCAGGCACGCATTTCTCTTTTATTCTCTTTTATTTCCCCTTCTACGAACACACATACACACATATTCCTGTGTAAACGTACATCTGGAGACCAACTCCACCACCGCGCCATTACGCACAGAGATCTATACACTCGCGGCTATCCAGACGCCTCAGAGACACAGATCGTGTAGGGCCGAACTCAGTCTCTTTTAGACCTTAAGGCCACATTTAGGCCTTTGTTAGGTGTGTGCCATCGGAAGGGCGACCACATGGGACGAAGTAATCTTCCCCCCCTTCTCTCTCCCTTTCATCCACACGCGCACGCACCCAGGTCTTTGTTAGGTTTGCGCCATCGTGAACGACCACGTGGGTACGAAGCCATCTCCCCCCCTTTCTTCTTCCCCCTTTTTCTCTCACGCAGGGGTGGCCTTCAAAAACACACACAAATAAATAATAATAAATGATTTACCTTTAAAAATAACCTATTAAAATTCACCTGTTATATCTCAGTTATAAAACAAAATAATGGAAACATAAATACATTTTTAGCTTCATTCTTTATTGACACAAAAATAAGATGTATGCTAAAAGTCCAAATTTAAAGTACTTACAGTCAAACTTGCAAGATTACATGAATTAGCAATGTGTTGGTCCTGTACATGCTAGTTACTTCATTGCAAGTATGACAGTGTGCATTACCGTCCTATGCACCGGTCTTGTGAAATAGATATGCAAAGTATTTATTATTATTATCATGAACTGTTTATCAAACAATTAAAAATGATTCATTGATGTGTTAAGAAAATTACAAGGAGCCTTCAAAAAGAGAAGAGTCAGTTTTATCATTAGTCTCAGCTCTGACAGGGTGAATAGCCAATCACAGTTCAGGATAATTTTTTTTTTTTTTTTGGGGGGGGGGGGGTACTCATGAGCTGGTCAAGTGGATTAATCATAGAAAGATAAAATAGATTTCTTAGGAATATTTTGCAGCAGAACAGAGTTCAAAGAGAAGCATGCTGAGAACATGCTGAGTTTTTTTATTTTATTTATATATTTATTTTTGAATCAGGATGTTTAATAGTCTGCAGCTGAGTTGAACCAAGGGATAGAGTTCAGGGAGCAGAAAAGTTCAGGTGGGCGGCAGGGCAGAGGCAGAGGGAGAGCAGGAACCTGAAGGGCATGAGCGCAAATAGTTCAGGAGGGAGGACGGGAGGCCGACCAAACGGTGAGAGCAGTTTGGGAAGGCGGCGGCGAGGAGATTTCTGTCTTGCCGTCAACGTAAAAACATGGGCAGGTATAGGCCAGGCCACTGACAGGCCCAAAAGAGTGGGCAGGGCCTAAAACAGGGATGCAGTTGTTGGCAGGGCCTCCCACTGGGACACAGCAATGGACAGACATGTCAATGGGGAACCAGGCCTCAACAGGAACGTTAAGAGGGCTGGAGCTGAAGATGCTCTGGCAGGACAGGAGCACAGGCTGAGGTTCTGGGGCACAGGTTGGCTGAGGTTCTGGGACACAGGTTGGCTGAGGTTCTGGGGCACAGGTTGGCTGAGGTTCTGGGACACAGGTTGGCTGAGGCTCTGGGACACAGGTTGGCTGAGGTTCTGGGGCACTGGGTGGTCTCAGGCTCTTGAGAGCATGGAGACTGGGTCATTTGGAAGCACGGGGGCAGAGTTACTGGGAAGCACAGGTACTGGGTCACTGGGAACCCTGTTAGCTGAGGCTCTTGGAAGTGGGAAGGATGAGGCTCGCACACCAGTTGCTGAGTCTGAGGCTTTGAATGGCAAACCAGCTGCTGGGACTGTGGAGACTCAGGGAAGCTGGGTAACGAAGACTCGGGGGCGTTGCTCGATGGATTATACATATTATATCATAAATCAAATGATAAATTAAAATGTTTATTTATCCCGTTTAGGGAGCACTGAATGATAAAGCCTGAATGTGAGAATAAAAGCCTCTCCACTAGAGGGCAGTGAAACATCAGAGAGTCAGGACATTTACATTTTGTCATTCATCTCTGATTGTTTGGAAAAATTAAATTTACATTTGATCCCTTTTTACATTGTTTGCAGAAGTATTTCATTGAAATTTGGTTCAGGAAGTGTAAACATTTTACATTACTCATTTACATCTGTGACACATTACAAGAGAACCATTTAAGTAAAACTTGTAAGTGAATAAAAGCAAGGATATAAGCAACAGGTGAACTAACTACAGACATTTAGATGAATGCCAAACATGTGGTGACAGTACAACCTTTGTGCTCGGTGTGTTTCTGCTCTCTTACCGACACCACACACAGGCTACAGGTGCATTTAAATCTGACCACCTGGAATGGGCATGGTAGCTGTAGCAAACCCAGCTACAGCAATTGATGAATCCTTTATCTGTTGGTTTATGTTACTTTACTTTTTTGCTTCATGCTGTGCAATAACTCACAAACAAACCGTAAGAGCTGTACATAAAACACAACAGAAAGACAAACTTTATAAACATGCAAATAACCATTAAACCCAAAACAGAGAAAAGGACCATAAATATTTATAATATTAACACATAACAAGAGATAAGGTATAAAAATAGATAGTCAGGTTAATTTAGAACATTTTTACCAAGTCAAACAACAAAGTTAAAGAACCATATTAATAACATTTACTAACTACACCAAAGAATATATATAAATCACGTATTGATAACTATAGGCCTTAAATACACATAAAATGAGCAATTAAATTTAGCAAAAAAATCAACATAATAACTACATTTAACAGGACTAAATTAACCAAGGTCTAAGGGCGAGCGAATAAGATAGCATGGCTAAGCTAAAGGCTAGCACGCTTAAATAAATCACTGAAAACATCATAAAGATTACAAAGGTTGTACCTTGTACACCTTCCAGCTGGTTGCTAAAATGTGAGGGCGTGGATAACAGTGGGTTTTTTAAATCAATTAACACACTGACTGTCTACCTACCTGAGTCTTTTAATATCCGGTTTAAAGCAGGTAAGAAGCAAATCAGCCTTCAAAATAAAAGCTTCCCCCACAAAACAATAAGAAACAGATGAATACAAAATTAGAATCTTCACAACAACAATTAACAATAAAGGTATATACCTTTTAACTAGTAATACTTGTTTGATTTGTTTAAACCTGAGTCTTGTTAATGTAAAACTCATATTATTAATCCTGTAAAATAATTCATAATCACTTTACAGGTGGACCACAGCAAGTCATTCACAAAGCTTAATACTAACATCATTTATCTGTTTTAAGTCATTTATTAAATGCAGGTCTAGCTGCGTTCTTGAAGGAGTCTGTCCCGAGGATTCATTCTCAAAGTGGTTTCCTGTAAGGATTTCATTGGATGAGAGTAAACTAGAGGTTTCTTCGTCCATGTTTGTTGACTGTACTGTACAATGCAGCTGGATCTGCAGCTTGCTGACCACTGGTGCTGAGAAGAAGAAAGACATGAGATTATATGATAACAGGCCAACAGTGATCACGGTAAATGATGAAAACACAATAAACAGAATGATGAAAACAATAGTTTTGTGGTTAAAGATCATGTTATGTGAGGAGTTGTTTTACCTCTGGGCTGCACCGCCGCTGTTAAAGTTAACCACAGAGTACTCAACCATCTCCTCTTGTTCTCCTTCTTCTTCTTCCTTCTTCTTCTTCTTGTGTGTTTGGGGTTTAACTGGTTGGATGTTGGAGTAGAGAGGATCAGCCTGGTTCCTGGAAAAGTCGACAGTGGCATATTGAAGCTCATCCTGCTCCTCTGCTGGTTGTATCTGTGAACACCGGACAACAAAGAGTATTCAATTATTTACAGACAGACTTTTGAAAGACAGGATTCAAGGCTTGAGTTATTTACAGAGACAGAAGTTGTAATTTTACTGAAAGCAAAAGAGGGAACTTGAGACTTGAATCAGAAACCAATCCTGTTTTTGGTGTTTCATTAAAAGCAGTTCATAATGTTATGGTTTGCCTTGTTGAATGCTGATGATCCTTGGGTGTCTTTATCAAGGCCAGGAAAGCAACGCAACCCAAAAGGTCTCACTTTCCTTTTTTGGGGAGCTCTCAGAAAATCATCAGTTTTTTGGAAAAACCCAACATGTGAAGCACCAGGATGGAGAGAGCAAAAGCTTAAGCACTTACAGCAAACAAATAGGACAAACATTGCTGTAGGCAAACAAATCAAACACTATGTCAAGAGTTCAACCGTCCCTGATTCATAAATTCAGAGACTTCCTCACCTGTTCACTGTTCTCTGGTCTGTCTCCGGGCTCAGACGGTTGCTTGCAGGCCCTCTTCTTTCTGGTGAGGTGCATTCAAATAGAAAAGTAAACCATATTGTTGTTTGTGAGGGTACAATGCATTAATCATGAACAAGTATTTGCTGAAAAAGAACTGCTCACATGATCCATATGACGACAAAGATGAGTATGATAATGAGGAAAATAGCAGGAACTGTCACAGCAGTCGTCAGTTTCCATCCTCCTGCTGAAACAGACAGAGACAGAAAGTTAACCTTACAAGTAAAAACACGTCATGAACACATTCTTACAACTTATTGTAATTTCTTTTGGTGAAATTGAAAAAGAAATAAGACCCAAACGAAGGACAAACACCCTGTTACTGTTAAAAACAGACTACGATACTCACTTTTGACATTTATCAAAAACATTATTGTGACAAAGACTTAAAAATGTAACGTTTAGTTCAGCATCTCAAAACTACTCAACCAGGCATGCAACAGGAGGGAACTTCATTTTACCTAAAGCAAGAACCAACTCAATTAAACAAACAGTAAATGTTTCGAGCAATGCAGGAATGGAACTCACTTCAAAGATACATGAACTAAGAAAACAAGAAAACTAAATTCAAATGTTTATTAAAGCAGTATCTTTTGACCGAGTAAATTCATCTATTGCCATCCAACAAGCTATACATTTTATTTGATTTATGTTCCTCCTGTAACTCTTTGATTGTTCTATTTGCTTATTGTTTATGTGTGTGTATGTTTAGACAGATGCATTTTGCAGGTACATGTATATATATTCTTTAACTCATCAGTAGATTGTGTACAGAGGAACTGAACGGGTTCAAATGTCACTGCCATGGATTGAACAATCGTATGATCATAATTTCCTAGAAGCTGTCCTCACCCTGTCATTGTGTTCATGTTTTGTCTTGCTGTTAGTCCTGTAATGTTATGTGTTAGGATGAAAGCTGTGTATTGAATGTTGTTTATGTTAATGAGTGTTATGTTGGTTTTAAGTTGTAAGATGACACAGTCACACTGTAATGGGTGTTGTGGACCTCAGGAAGAAAAGCTGCAGCATTGCTGTAATCCAGGTCCGCCTTCCCCTCGTGCCTCAGTGTTGCAGAGGTACTGTCAGCCTAACCTTAACCTGATATCCTAAGAAACTAAACTGAACTAAACTGAACCCCTCTCGGAGTCTCTGGAAGGCGTCCTGGGAAGAATTCAATCGAGGAAGTCTTTAGTTATACCAAGAGACTGACTAATGGAGAACCTTTACTGAGGTCTATTGGGTGGCCTTCCCGACTGAATCAGAGTGTTGTTATTCCTTTAGACCGCTGTTCCTGTCATAGAGTCATATGACCTGTGAAACAGTGTGGGTGAAGCTTACCTTCCAAAACAGTCAGATGTACAGTGGAGTTATGACGTCCTCTGGTATTTTGGGCGATACAAATATAATGCCCACTGTGTTCAGGACTTGTGTTGTTTATGTTAAAAATCTGTCCTGAAGCTGTTGGTGAGTCTTCATCCTCCTTGAACCAGGTGTAATTAGCTGCTGGGTTAGCATCACTGCTACAGGTCAGAGTCACTGAACTGCCCTCCACTATCTCAGCAGAGGGACTCACTGACACAGAGGGAAGCTTTGGAGCATCTGGAGGACAACAAATACAGATTGAACTCCCATTAGTATTGAAATTCATGATTTGAAAGAACTTTTGTAGCACGATAAGTAAAACTGAGCGTGACTTACACTGGACATCTAACAAATGTTGCAGAGATTTGATCTGTCCATGTTTATTCTCAGCCTGGCAGTAGTAAATCCCTCTGTCTTCAGACCTGATGGATGGGAAAAAATACCTTTGCCCTTGTCCTTTAAGCAGGTTCTCTATGAACCAGGTGTATTTAGCTGCTGGTTTAGCATCACTGCTACAGGTCAGAGTCACTGAACTGCCCTCCACTATCTCAGCAGAGGGACTCACTGACACAGAGGGAAGCTTTGGAGCATCTGGAGGACAACAATTACAGATTGAACTCCCATTAGTATTGAAATTCATGATTTGAAAGAACTTTTGTAGCACGATAAGTAAAACTGAGTGTGACTTACACTGGACATCTAACAAATGTTGCAGAGATTTGATCTGTCCATGTTTATTCTCAGCCTGGCAGTAGTAAATCCCTCTGTCTTCAGACCTGATGGACGGGAAATAATAACTTTGCCCTTGTCCTTTTAGCAGGTTCTCCTTGAACCAAGTGTATTTAGCTGCTGGGTTAGCATCACTGCTACAGGTCAGAGTCACTGAACTGCCCTCCACTATCTCAGCAGAGGGACTCACTGACACAGAGGGAAGCTTTGGAGCATCTGGAGGAGAAAACATCGGTTTTAATTTTTCCTCAACATTAAAATGTTTGAATTGTCAAGATGAAAAAACAGTGCTCAGTGGGCTTTAGCTGCAGACTGTGAGTGTGAAGTAGAGCTAGAGGAAGCAGATATGATCAGCAAATTAAACCTTCAAATGAGAAATCAGCTCAATGTTGCTTTTCAAAGAAAATGTTTTTCACTCACATTTCACTTCAACTTTGACGTATCCAGATGTCCTCTCTCCCAGATCATTCTTAGCTTTACAGTAATACCTTCCAGAGTCAGAGGACTGAACTGAGCTGAAGACGAGCTCTGATTCTTTACTGAGTTCACGACCGTTCACCTTGTACCAGGTGTATTCAGGTGCTGGGTTAGCATCACAGCTACAGGTCACAGTCACTCTACTGTTCTCTCTGATTTCACCAGCAGGACTCACAGACGCTGAACAAACTGATGGAGCATCTTGAGGAGAGAAGAATAAAAATATAACTGAAGTGACCAAAGAAGAATTAAGTGGAATAAAGTGCTGAGGGTGCAGATTGAAACCAGCTGACAACCCCTCCCTCGATGCTCCCCTCTTCACCTGCAGAGTTTACAACAATCATTAAAGCTCAGCGTACTCTGTACGATTGTTTGAAATTCATGGAGGAATGTCGACTCACACTGTACGAGTGAAATCAGGACAGAGCATTCACCATCATCAATAGATCTGTCTCATATGCACGACTCAAATACACACTAACATGAGATCTTTGAATAGAAGCAAAAACAGAGATCACTGGTCACACACACACACACACACACACACACACACACACACACACACACACACACACACACACACACACAATCACACACACACACACGCACAAGCTAACTAGCAGCTAAATAATAACAAGTGTTCCCTCTCAGCTGGAGGTCTGCAGATATTTCCTGCCATCGTTTCTTTTGGATTAAACAGGCGTGTCTACTGTTGCCATGGTGATTTAGGATGTTTTCTGTCAGTTTGCGCAGACACAATCAGGGGGGAAAAGTCCTGAAGTCGTGGGATCTGCGCATGGCTCTGCTATGTGAGTGTGGGCAAAATATCAAACGTGCCAGAAAATCATCCGACCAGTCTGAAGCAGCTGATCAGACAATGATAGGCTGTCGAGCCTCAGTGTACACTGCACAACTAACAACGGGAGATCAGGCAGAATGAAAAATCAGTCGACTCAAAGATTTTGATGAAATCGTCCTGAAATGGCTCAGAGTCGCCCGGCTTCAGTAGACTGAAGGCCCGCTCTAAAGCAGCCGTTTGTTCTGAGTCTTCTGGTTTATTATAGAAACATGTGAAGCATTGTGAACTTTGTGAAGTGCAGACATAAACAATCATTAACATTACAAACTTTTAAAGTAATTAAACTCAAGTAAAAATATTTTAAATCGTCACATTAAAGTCCTGATTAAATCTCACACACTGGTCCTTTAACTTGAATCTGTCAAAGAGACTATAGTAGTGTGTTTATTTGTAGGTGAGAGTTTCTTCTTTACACATAATATCTTCAAGAACATTTCTGCTGTTTCACTCACATTTCACATTGATAGAGACGTATCCAGACCTCTTCCTCCCCAGCTTGTTCTCAGATCCACAGTAATACTCTCCAGAGGCCGAGGGTTGAATGTAGTTGAAGACCAGCTGTGCTCCTTCATGAAGGTATCGAGGGGTCTGATTTCTCTTGTACCATTTAAAAGTAGCTGCTGGGTTAGCATCACTGCTACAGGTCAGAGTCACTGAACTGCCCTCCACTATCTCAGCAGAGGGACTCACTGACACAGAGGGAAGCTTTGGAGCATCTGGAGAAGATGTGTTAGCAGTGATTATTCTATGTTGAGGTATGCTACCACCATAGCACAGAGTAATTAAATCATAAAGTGTGAATAACTTTGTGTAGCAACATTTTAGCTGTTGATGGTCTGAAACATATTTCACAAAACTCAAATTTTACCTCAGCTACAGATTGTAGCTTAGTGTGAATGAAATTCAAGAGACGGGACAGATAAAAACTGTTTGTCATTTTTCACTCACATTTCACATCAGAGATAAAGTGTTCAGATGTTCTCCTCCCCAGATCGTTCTCAGCCGCACAGTAAAACTCTCCAGAGTCAGACGACTGGACGGAGCTGAAGACGAGCTCTGGTCCTTTACTGAGCGGTTGAAAGTCTGGGTTCCCATTCTTCTTGTACCAGGTATAATTAGCTGCTGGGTTAGCATCACTGCTACAGGTCAGAGTCACAGTACTGTTCTCCACTATCTCAGCAGAGGGACTCACTGACACAGAGGGAAGCTTTGGAGCATCTGAGGAAGACATCAGGAGACATTACTTAAAGATAAGAACATTTGATCATAGATACATGTTCATTTTTATCTAGATGTCTTTATGTTCCTTTTTGATTCATCTTTCTGTCACAGTGACTGTAAAGTGCTGACCATGGAGCCTGATTTTACTTCTTTTTTATTTTGTCTTGACATCAATTCTGTGCAGTCTATGTAACAAACTGTTAAACAAAGGCCATGCAATTCCACTTTATCTTGAGGAGTCTCTTTCTAAAACATTGAATATGTGTTAATCGTTTTAGCTTTTGCTTCATCACTGATATCTTCACGAGACTGAAGCTTAATCTTTGGTTGCTTTTGTACTCAGATTCTGTTTTAACTCTGTTGTGATCATTTGAAAATTGTTACCGAGCAGTTTAATATTACTCATTTGTAAACAGAGTTAAAGGAGCAATATGTAACTCTGACCCCTAGTGTTTAAAATGGGTACTGCAGTCCAAATTCTAAACATTGTAGAACGCTGTCTCCCTCTGCCCCCTCCTCTCTAGAGTCCATGCTCACTCAGGTCACCATGTGGTGGACTCTGAAGCTTCAGTGTTTATCCAGCTCTGCATGGGTCTGTAAACCTTTCTGTGTTCTAACCTCTCTCCATTTTTCAAAAGCATCTCCAATATTGATCCTAGTTTGAGCACGTTTCTGCTCGTGGAGCTTATTAGAAACATGCAGAGGCTTTTTAGGTCGGGTACAATCACTTCTATCTGAACCACTTCTCTTCCCCACTTCCATCGCTGCAACACCTGTTGGTTTTCCGTTCCACACCACTTCAACATCGCTTGTTTCCTCAATGTCTGATGATATACTAAGGTCAGTTTATAATTTAATTCAGGAAATATTTTACACATTGGACTTTTAAATCTATAAGATTCCAGCAGGGTTTTAAGGGAACTTAAAGTGTAAGTGTGCTGTGGCGTTAGTCTTTAAGTGTGTTTTGTGATTTAGTCAAGTTTACTCACACACTGAAGGAGAGGGGAATCGATCATGTCCGTTTAAGGCACAGGAGATTTCATCCTCAAGATAAAACCAGCCTTTATAGGTAGAAGTCACAGCTCCGGTTATTTTCTGTTTGTTCCTGAACCAGACGTATGAGAGACGACCGACTTCACTGCAGCTGCTGTGACACGTCATCTCCACCTCAATGGAATGCTGACCGGCTCTTATCCTTTTAACCTGAACCTGTAACGCTGGATATGGAGGGAAAAAAGTGAATTGTCTCTGTTCTAAAAAGAGAGAGATTAGATTTAGATGCACATCATTTGAACTTCCACAATATCTAGAAGTCAAAGCAAGAAAACTAAGAGTCTGTGACCACACAGCCTTTATTCTGACAGAAAAGCTCCAACAGAGAACTTGGATTAAAATGCCTTTTTTTGGTCTGACTCAGTCAGCGCACACAAATTAGGCGTCTTTTCTATAATAATAATAATAATTATAATAATAATAATAATAATAATAATAATAATAACAATAATAACTTTATTTATATAGCACCTTCAAAAACACAGGTTTAAAAAGTCCTGTGACAAACATCAAAGGCAAGAACAAAGCAAACTAAACCAAACACAGAAGAACATAAACAACAGCAAGAATATAATGATCATTTCTGTCTGACATACTTTACAGCTTGGTGTAAAACCGAGCCTAAACAAGCTTCCCCTCTTCAGATTGTCTTCAGGTAACGTTTGTTAAGAATTAGGGCTCTTCAAATACAGATTGGTTTCCCAAGAAAGAAAAGTAAAGGACAAAAGCTTCTATCTGAAGAGTTCAAAGATTTGAAACTAAAAAACTCAGAGAAGCTGCTAAAAAGTTGGATTTCTCTAAATCGTTGGTTCTCAACTGGTCTCGCCTCAGGACCGAATATCAACTATGAGGAAGTGTAAACCAAATCATCTGATATTTGTCAACCAATGAGATGTATTTAAATGTTGTGCAGTTTGGACCTCAGATGGTACAAAACATGTTTAAAGCACTCATAGACTTTTTGGCACACTTTATGTTTCCAAACACAAATTCACAACCCACTGAAAACGGCTCTGCGACCCACTTTGTGGTCCCGACCCACCAGTTGAGAACTTCTGCTCTAAAGTAAAAGACGCTGAGTGGTGACATTCATCACAAAGGCTCTCTTATCATTAACACACAAGCATGACCTGTTTGTTCATATAAAACAGTGAGTACAAACTGATAGTGATGAGTTCAGGTTCTGTGTTTGTGTGTCTCCATGGCTCTGCGTTCATTAGTACCTGTGACAGTCAGAGTTGTTCCAGGTAAACTGCTCCTCCATTCAAAGCTTCTTGTTGTAAATTTGAAACGATGCTGGGCTGAATCGCTCTCTCTCAGGTCAGAGATTCTCAGAATGGAGCGTCCTCTCTCTCTTTCAGAGACCTGAACACGATTTGACTGATACCAATGCTGACTATGTTCAGGACTGAACCAGAACTTTGAAGTGACCGCTTCATGACCGTTGTAAGTACAATAAATGTCCACTGATGAGCCTTTGGGTGCACAGATGGTTCTGACATCGTACTTCACTCTGTTACAGGTTTCACCATGAACACCTGGAAAATTAAACAAATCATTTAAAACAGAGTAAAAACTCACAAGAGAAAAAAAACAAGTAGTTACACGTCTCCACTACCAGATGTTGTTTTGTTCGAAGCAGATTGTGAAGTTAACTCACACACTGGAGGAGAGGGGAAATCCTGGTGTTCCTGTAAAGCACAGGAATAGCTGTCTGCATATTCAAAGTAGGCTGAGTAAGTCGAGGATGTTTTTCTGGGGATTTTCTCTCCATTCTTGAACCAAATGTAGGAGGAATGAGGAGGGAGAGTACAACTGCTGACACATGTCAGATCTGCCCAAGAAGAATATCTAGATGTGCTCACCTTCACCTGAAGATCTGGATGTGTGGAGAGAGAACAGAGAGGAAATTTAAGACAACACTGTCTATATTCATATGCACAAATATAAAAGAAGACATTGATATTGTTGTTTTATTGTTTTTAAAATAATCAACAAATGAATGAAAACATTACCTGTGAGGGACAAAGTGACTCCCGGATCACCAGTATAACTTCCATCTTGATGGTTTGTTATGAACCTGAACTTGTAAACAGCTGAGTCACTATTTCCCACATTTGTGATTGTCAGAGTGGAGTCCTTCGATTTAGAGCTGTAGGTCACACGACCTGTGTACTGTGAGTCTGTTTGCAGATCTACCTTTTTTCTATCCTGGACTTTAGTAAACCAGAAGGACTTCTGAACTGTAGTAGTAGATGGGTAGCTGTAGGTGCACCTTAGTACGACTGTTGATCCTCTTAAGGCACAGACTTTAGTAGAGGAGTAAGTCACTCTCCAGCCAGCCTGACCCTGAATCACTGTAAAATAGAGCACATCAAGAACCACAGTTACAGTAAGAGCAGCATCATGAGTCAAACCTTCATTCATAGTGGAGGTGCTTCAACTAGTACGACTACACCTGATGTCAGAGTGAGACAAAGCTAGCAGCTATCCTAATAATGTAGAAAAGGTCAAGTCTCTTTGTGCAGAAGTTACTATTTACAGTCTGCCTAACATGATTCTTCATGCTGCTGTGGTGGTCGTGAAAGGTGAACAAACCTACCCATAATTCTCTGAGATACTGGCTAATTTAGCTGGTTTAATTACAAATAAGACTGTTTCCTGTTTTTCTACAAGTTGCACAAAAAACAAGTGAACCCAGACCCCCCTTTTCAAGCGATCCGGATATGATTGTTTGGTCTGCACCAGGGTTTGATTGACAGCTTTCACACCAGCACAAACTTGCTACAGACTCAAGATATTTTTTAACTGAACCAAACAGGCTAGATGTGAAAACGCCCAAAGAGGCTCTTCACACATTTCATTAACAGCCGTCTTTGGTGATCTGATGACAAGTGGATAGCCTTAATGCTCGGTGTGAACGCGCCCCAATGCCTCCTGAGGATGGGCTGAGTTCTGACAGCTCGGACCACATACAGACGTGGTGTGGCATGCATTTGTTCACATTGGATTGATAGTGTAAACACTCATGCGTTCACTGCAGCATTTAGGACCGCCCACTCAACTTAAAACCTGGGAGAACAACAGATTCTGTCCATGCAAAGTTTGAACGCCTGTACTAAGGTATTGTCCACTTGTTATAAGATCACCCAGGGATGACAATGCAAGGTGTGAACACAATCTTAGACTGTTCAAACATCATTTGTCAATACTACTCAACCACCAACCAGACAGCAGAACACTTCATATATCCAAATGGTCATGCATGTACAGACTCTGCATTAATATACAGATATCTGTTATTAATAGAGGTTACTGCAAAAGGGAAAAGAGGCGGAGCAACAGTTGAAGTACACCTGATCTCTATTAAAGACGATAAAGACATGATATAGAGGGTGCAGCCAGGGGTCTCAGTGTCGAGAACATTTGTGTTTAAAACTGTTTTGTTTGACCAGGAGGTAAAATAAATAAATATTAGAAGGGTGGAGTACATGAGAACTAAACTCTGCTCTGCTGAGTTGTTTCCTGTCCGTGATGCGGCGACAGCAGAGTGTGAATGGAAACTGCTGAGAAATGAGGTGTGAGCAAAAACTGTGATGGGTAGATAATAAAGAGAGAGACAGCATTTTCAAACTTGTGGGATTAGATGTTTAGCAATTCAGTTATTAACAATATACTACTACTACTAATAATATATATAAGTATTGATATTAATATATATTAAGGCTTATTTTAGGGTATTTTACGCCCCTATCCAGAGACAGGACAGTGGACAGAGTCAGAATCTGGAGAGAGAGAGAGAAGGGAGGGAGAGAGAGAGGGAGAACCACAGCCTCCACACATGCGCACCAACAACCAGGCCACCGGCTCCCCTTCCATACCAATATCTACTGAAAAACAAAAATCATCAACCAGAATGAATAACTATGGGGCACCACCCTCCACCAGGGACCAAAAACATGCTAACGGTCAGTTTGGAGGAATGCAGATCAATTATTTTAAAGAAAACATCTCAACACAACTCTTCCATCTCAAATGGTGCATGATCCTTAAAGTTTATAATTTTAGGTTAAGGGAGTCTGCTGGACTTCCTATAAACAGTAACAGTCGTGACAGAAACTTCAATATTTTGTATTGAATTTAAAATGACATCTCCTCTGACTTTCTAAAGTCTGCTCTTTGCCTTGAAGTATAAATGTGGAAGTAAGTTACCTGGCACAGAGAGAAGGAAGATGACAAATCCACTCGCTGCTGCTGTTAAACTCATAGCTGCTCCTCTCGTCTCTGTTAAATCAACAGGTTCATCACATCCATGAGACACACTGGTGTGAGGTCGTCACATTAAACTTTCTTCTTCTTAAAATGAGGATGTGGTCTAAAAATATATAGTTAACTTGTGTTAAACAGAAAAAAGACCACACTCGCCCTTCCTCCTTTTATGCATAAGTCAGAATAAGAGCAAGCCCTGACAGCTAAAAATATTTTCAGGACCTGGTATTTCAATGATATGTACGTATAATGATTTTAAAGTGTGTGCCGTTTACAAATGTTTCATCAAGTAGACTGTGCTGTGTTTTATAAGTAAAAATAGAACAGGTGTGTGATGTCTGATTTGGGGACACTACCTCTGTTGCTGCATTCAGGTGCTGCTCGGTGATCCAAGTTTATGAGTTGGGAAGTCGTTCTTCCGACTTCAGTGTGTTCATGTGATTTCAGTTCAGAAAGTCTGAATGTTGTAACAACAGCACAAAACAGCGTTGATGCTACAAAGAAGAAGATCAGAGAAATGCTAGTTAGTTTAGTTTAGTTTAGAATCAGGGACAGCGTAAAAAAAACAAAACAACAACATTAGTCTCAGAAGAGAAGAGATGCTTTGTATCAGATTTAGCTAGCTTATTTCCATCTGTTGTCCCTGGGCATTTACTGTGATGAGTTATATTTGAGCTGATATATATGATATATTTTGCCCCCCATGTCATAACGATTCTGACGTCAAGTCGGGAAGTCGGGCACCTAATTCTTTTCTGAGTTTCCGAGTTGTTGTTGCGACTTGAGCAGGCGTTCATGTGCATTTTACAACTCGAAAACTTGTTTTTCCGATGTGTCCGACACCACATGGACAGTTATGGGCCTGTGTAATCCTTGTCAGTAATAGAGTGATATATCAGTTTTAAAGTTACATTAATCAACTTACTCCTTATTGTGAAACAGAGCTTTTTAACCCACAACCAGACATTCAGCCTGCATGGAACAACCTGTTGGGACGAACTGGGAAGGAAACAAGTTTAAAAGATTGGACCTGATGTGAAGGCTACAGCTGAGGGAAGAACCGGACTTAAGGGTCTTCAATGTTCATGAGTTAAAAAGATCACAAAAGGAAACTAAAATAATGAGTTTTGTTTTTTTTAAAGATTTATTTTTGTGCTTTTTGTGCCTTTAATTGGAGAGATAGGACAGTGTTGGAAATCAGGAAGCGAGAGAGTGGGGTATGACATGCGGGAATGGAGCCACAGGTGGGATTTGAACCTTGGCCGCCCACTTGGAGGACCATGGCCTCCATACATGGGGCATGCGCACCAACCACTGCGCCACCAGCACATTAGTTTGTTTTAGTGAGACATACATTATCATACTAAGAAATTAAGGAGTTTTGTAAAGTGGGAAACATATGTTTACAATGCCAAACCTAAAATCAGAATAAAACACATAATGAAGTACAATAAGGCTTTGAGTCATGTACTTATCTCTCCTGAATGAAATCCAGCAGTCTTATTTTCAGCTCTCTTGTTGTCTGTTGTTTTATTTCTTGTTAGGTAGATTAGAGGGAGGTTCAGAGAGCAACGACTCGTTTTTATTAAAGTCTTCTTCCAACTTGACCTCTTGTTTTAGATACTTTCTGATGAGAAGGAGTCTACATGAGTGGAAACACAGTTTAAAGGAAACGCTTACTTAAAGATGAGATAAGAACTTAAAAATCTGCCCACTCAGCATGAAGATATCTCTCACAGGAAGAAGAAGGGTTTACCTCAGATGTTTGATGATAAAAGTGAAGGGTCTTTGTACTTCACAGTGAGACGAGTTTCCCTCCGATTAAAGTTCAAAAGTGCAGACGTATGTATCAGATGAAGGTCATGATTAACATCTTCCTCTCAGGGTTTTAAGAAGGACATAACATAAATAAATAGTCACATTTCTCAGAAGATTTCACTCACATTCAAAGACTTTTATTTATCAGTCTAAGAGCGTCTCTGTCGATGGTATTCAGAGAAGCTGTTTGTCAACAGGCAAGGCAGGCAGCTGATTGGTCCCCCAGGCCAGTAGGTCAGGATACCCTCTGTTCATCATTCAGTCAGATTCTGACAGGATGGAGGTTCCTCTCTGAAGTTTCCCTTTTTTTATCGCATTATTAGTTTCTATCTATTAGAATGTGAATCTGGTCTGGTGCAGTAAACAGGTGTGTGTGTGTGTGTGTGTGTGTGTGTGTGTGCAGGTGAATGTTAATAACTTACCTGCCACAACAAGCAGATGTAAGGTGGAGTTATGACGTCCTCTTGTGTTCTGAGCTTCACAGTAATATCTCCCACTGTGATCAGCACTGAAGTTAGAGATGGTGAAGATCTGTCCTGAAGCTGTTGGTGAGTCTTCATCCTCCTTGAACCAGGTGTAATTAGCTGCTGGGTTAGCATCACTGCTACAGGTCAGAGTCACTGAACTGCCCTCCACTATCTCAGCAGAGGGACTCACTGACACAGAGAGAAGCTTTGGAGCATCTGGAGGAGAAAACATCTGTTTTAATTTTTCCTCAACATTAAAATGTTTGAATTGTCAAGATGAAAAAACTGAAATAATATTAGAGACATATCACATGAACAGAAAAGGGGATAAGAATGAGCCTGTTTCAATATATAGATAATTAATGATTCCTTTAAGTGACTCTGTTCCAGCAGCTACAATCACAGTCAAGACATCTCATAAAAACACTGAGTATAAGAACATGAAGCACATTAAAACAAGTGGATCAATTCAAACAATCTATTCTCACTAAGACAAAACTACTGATGACTCTCTCTTTATGTTTTAGTTTTAGGGACGTATCCCTCTGCTGCCCCCTTTTGGGTGGTGGTGTGTAATACATTCAGGAGTGTTGTTTTCCAGCTCCCATCGATGCTCCTCACAGCATCAGATGTTAGATATGATGTCGCATGACGAAGCATTGATCGCTTCTTGTCCACACTGGATCCATTAAATGTTTATTTCTCTGTTCTGTGAATTTCAGTTTCCCTTTGTAAACAGTATGACATCTAGTGCTTTTATTTTGAAGTTGAACAAACAGAACTGTGTTGCTTTAGTCTTTGCTGGAGGAGAGCAGAATAAAGTTTTCCCTCCATGTTATCAAAAGTCACAGCTACAGGTCAGAGTCACTGAACTGCCCTCCACTATCTCAGCAGAGGGACTCACTGACACAGAGGGAAGCTTTGGAGCATCTGGAGGAGACATTTACAAACAATTTTCATTTAGTTTGAAAATCAATGTATGGTCAAACTTTTTGAATGTTAAAATGAGGAAGAGTTAACAGGTTATAAAAAGTAAAGTCAAACACTGTGGAGTGCAGCTTTAGTTATTCAGAACTTCTCTTACTGTAAAATACTCCAAAAATGTTCACTGTTTGTGAAAAATAATGCAGACGGATGTTGAATGTATGAAAACGTTAAAAAACACATCATAAGACTTAGAAACTTAGTGAGACAAAACAATCTAATTATAGAAAGAAACAGAAGCAAACATGTCTTTAACAGTTTGCATCATATCTAACACTCAATCTAAAAAACCTGAACATTAAAGAGTCTACTCTTTTATCATTTTAAAAGCAATTTAAGCCTTATCCAAATACGTTCAGTGATGAAAGTTTTCGTGAGGATATACAGTACCTGACACAGAGAGAAGTAAGATAACCAATCCACTCACTGCTGCTTTCAAACTCATAGCTCCTCTCATCCCTGTGTGACTTCAGAGTAAATAAAACACATTAACAGAAGTTCTGTACATGTTTCAATAAATGGCATATCATTGAATCGTTCTACTTACAACAGGGAGGAGATGTCGTCTCTACAGCAAATGTTCCTCTGTGGTCATCAGGCGGCAGAAGTCAAGCTGTTAAAGTTTGTCTTCCTTCCTCTTCACATTATGAATATGCATGAAGTTACAGACTGGTGTCCAGTACTGATGTTATTTTAAAAAGAATCTAAGGCACTAACGAGGTTGGCTTTCTAAGGATAAGAATATCAAGAATCTTTAATGTAACTCCATGTAAAGACACCATCAGACAGCAGTTCAGATAAAATGTGTGAGAATGCAGCCAATGAAACGTGTTCAATCAGCAGCTGCAGCAGACAATAAGCTTACTTGGTTTAACTATGGGTGCAAACAGGCGGAGTTTGAGAGAAGAACCACAACTCTGACCTAAAACAAAAAGATGAATTTTGAACGTGCAAGTACACTGGCAGGATGTCAGAATAAGGCAGTGGTTAAGTTGCCCCAATCTAGTCTAGCAGAAATTGAAAATGTTCCTTTATGACTTTAGAGTCTGTAACCTGATGCACACTGCCTCAAAAAGATTGTTTTTCAAATACTTGATAAGAGTTACCTGTGAAGCAGTTGATGTTTTTAACAAACCTCATGACTTATTAAAAGGAGAAACACCTTGTCTGCAAGCAACTCTTTTGATGTTTCAGCTCAGCATTATGAGAAAGCAGATTGTATGAATGGAAACTTACAGCCCTAAAGTCCAGTTCGTTTGACCAGTGAGAATGCTCCGATCCTTCCTTGGCCTTGGCATGATTCAAAGAGGTGTGCTTCGGCACGGTACAGTTCATGCATGAGCACAAGTACACAGGTACACAACGTGGACAGCCTTCATTATGGAGACATCCCGGAGTGTGACTCAATGACTCAAAATAAGCCAAAAAGTCAGTAAAGTAGCTGACATTTCTTTTTTTTTCTCAAGTAAGCCTGTCTTGTAAACTAAGCACGCTTCATGATAACATAAAGCCATGCCTGTGTTGTATTACGACCTTATGTACAAGAGGTAAACTTGCTCAGGCCCGGTTAGTCCTTGAGCAGTGTGAGTGCAGGCCAGCAGGGGAATGGGGAGGGGGGACAATCATGCTTAAGCACGGTACGGGACAACTTTGCTAGTGTGAGCGTGCCCTAGGCCTATAGCAGCAAAACTAGGAGCTGGTCCATACCTGAGCCAGCCCTAAGTATAAGATTCACGAAAGTCTTTCTTATCTATATTTTCAAATAAGTCACAGCGCCCCCTGTTGACAACAGGAAGTTATTTCTACTCAATTAGCATTAGCCATTGCTACACAGTAGCTCAATTCCCCCTCAAAATTGGTGTGGACCATGCTAACACCGTGGCCATACAAGACTTTCAAGCTCAAACGCCTACGTCCAACGCTGTTGCCATACGGACGCGCTGTCGCCATCGAACAGGAAGCAGTTTTTTCACGGGCCTAACATAGTCGTTCAGTCCCGAAACTTCAGACATATAATCCTGGTAGTAACGTCAAACATTTGATACCATTTAAGTGAGTGGGCGTGGCTTAATGGCTCAGTGGCGCCCCCGACAATATTTCAAACATTCAGCCCCCGCAGCACGTTGGACCTATTGTTCTGAATGTTACTATGCATATCCATCTTGATGACACCTACAATAAACCCTCTTGCACTCATGCTCAAAATCCAACAGGAAGTCCACAAATCACATTGCCATAAACAGGAAGTGGCTGTAACTCTTGCTAACTAACGGCTAACTAGCTAAACTCATAAAACCGTTATGTCAACCAAGCAATTTCACAGAATAGCTCGCGCTAACGGTTTACCAGTTAGCTAGCAGTCATTTTGTTAGCTAGCTATTGCTAACAGTTAACTTGTTGTCTAATGTTAGTGTGCCCTCAGTTGACATAAATGTTACTATTTTCCAGACGGCATCGCGAGCTAGAGGGGATATACAGGTATCTAATGAAACTGCACGAAATACTGCACGAAATACTGCACGAAATACTGCATCCATTGGTACAACATGACATGCTATCATATCGGGAAGAGGGGTGAATAACGTTCTGCCTGCCCTGAACACATCCATGTTTGACATTTTTTGCATAGTCACAGCGCCACCTGTTGACAACAGGAAGTTACTGCTTCTCAGTTAGCATTAGCCATTGGTGGGGATCATGCAAACACCTTGGCCATACAGCACTTTAAGCTCAAACACCTACGTCCAACGTTCTCGCCATACGGATGCATCATTCGCCGTTAAACAGGAAGTGGCTGTAACTCTCATATACGTTGTCTGTTCTGCCTCAAATTACACAATCAGGGTTGGCCTCTGAACACACTGACATAACAATAGTTTAGGGTTAGGGTTAAGGACCTCAACTTTAACCATAGCGCCTCCTACTGCAAGGAATAAGTACTACAGACTGCTCAATTTGCTCCATATTTCATAGCTATCATGTCAGTGCCAGCCTGAACTGTTCTACGAAAACATTTTCTGTGATCTGTGAACACAAATGTACAGGATGTGAAGGAGTCATGAGACCGGGCGGAGAATGAGCAGACTGAATATGCCAGTTTAAAAAGATGTGTTTTGAGATGAGATTTGAAAATGGAGAGAGAGTCGATGTTACAGATTTGTGGTGGGAGGGAGTTCCAGAGGTGGGAACGCGACACTCCGAGAGGCCGAGAGAGTACAACCCTGCAGATATTATTCAGAACAGACTGAGACGTAGCGTGAGGCTGTATCGTTAGCGGTGTCATAGGTTTGACAGGTTTCCTTTGTTCCTTTTTCAGAGCACATGAGTTATTAATGTCTGTCAGGACCCAGAATCTTAAAAAGTGTAAGTAGTAGTTCTTTAATTAGTTTCTGTTTTGAGGTTTTCTGTGATTACCTCCCTGAGGAGGTGAGACTCACAGATTCCCTCAATTCTTTTAAATCCCTTCTTAAAACATACTTTTACAGACTTGCTTTTATGTGATGTCCTCTTCTTAATGTCTTCTTACTGGTTTGACTATTTTTATCTTCTTTTACTTCTTACTGTCCTTTTATTTATGCTCTTATCTTAACTCCTTATGTTTTAACTTGGTCATTTTTTACCTTACTTTGTCTTTTTATGTTTTATATGAATATATACTTTTTATCATTATAAATATATTTTTTTTTGATAATTTAATCACTTGTTTCTATTTCTTTCACTGCTCTTACCTTCTTATTGCTGTTATCTTTTTATTTGCTTTTATCTCTTTTAGTTTCTTACATCTTTTTAAATCTTTGGTCCTCTTGGTGTCAGCTCGTGTTGTTGGGTTCTTGTTTCCTGGGTTCTTCTGATGGTTCTTCTGATGGTTCTTCTGATGTTTCTTGTGATGGTCGGGTTATTTATGTCTGTTGGGTATCGTGCACTTTGGGTTCTTTTCTGTTGAATCTGTTGCATTTGTTTGTTCTTGCTGTTGTTTCTGTTCTTCTGTATTTGGTTTAGTTTGCTTTGTTCTTGTTTTTGCTGTTTGTCAAAGCACTTTGTAAACCTGTGTTTTTAAAAGGTGTTATATAAATAAAGTTATTATTTTTTTGTCGTCTAACACGCTCACAGTCTGAAATAAAAACCTGTTTTCTGTAATGATAACTGTGTTTGTTCTAAAAGGGGGAATCCACTCCCACGCACTCAGCAGCACAAAAACAATTCACTAGAAAGATTCAGATTCAGATTTGACTCCCTGCATGTGGCCTCTCAAACATCCAGAGGTGATTCAATCATTTGCAGTAACTATTGATCTCGATGAATGTTCAGGATCTCTGAGATGAATGCTGTTTCTCATCCTCACAGGAGCAGGATCATTTCCTTTCTCCGACAAATGATCCCTTGTTATTTCCTGTCCCTGATCACATAAATGATTGAATCCTTGTTGATATAAAGGTTTGTTTTTCCTGTTTTGTTGTCCCGAGGACGCATGCATGCATTCAATTTCTGGTACCACAGGGACCTATACGGGCTGCAGGGTTATTTTTGAAAAGCGACTAAAACCACCACTGTGACAGGAATACAGCAGAGCATTATGCATCCACTCTATTAGGAACTCTATTATCGCAAATGTCAAAAGTATTTGAAGATATCTAAATCCTTAAACCAGATGCATGCAACATGATGATTTGTGTTTTTCTTCCTTGATCCAACTTCGCCATCTGGAGGGCAGACTGTTAATAAAAAGGAACAAAACACATCTGCACAGATTATCTATCAAATCTTTTTAAGGACTTGATTGGTCTCGGTCTTGTGTTTCCTAAACCAAGATCTCCCACGACCTCTCTCCACCAATCACCCTGCTGCTGTCAGATTTTCAAACCGGTCCTCTCTCTTCTGAAGTCAGTTTGTCATTTCAGTGCGATCGCTGAGACCCCCCTCCGCCCGATCACCTCCAGTCCAGCTCAGCAGGGTTCAGATCCAGACTCAGAAACCCACTCCTCATCACATCCTGACTTCTTCTATCACCACCAGGGTCTAGACTCCTTAGTGGGAGTCTATCCTATCCTGCTGTCAGCCTCGCTTCCCCTCTGAGTTCTTGAAGTCATCATGGCGGAGTCTAATCAAAGATGTTACATATTTATCTTTTCCTAAACCATTAAATAAATATTTGTAAACTCTTCCTGAAGTCTCTCCTGATTTAAATATTTTATGAATGACGCCGCAGTGAATGTGTGGATTTATTAAAGTCGACTTTATACACAAAGCTGACACTCTGGTGAGCTCTGATCCTCTGATACCAGTTTCCCACACAAAGTAACTCATCAGAATCGGAATAATGAAATCCTGCAGCCAAAAACTAATCCTGACTATTTAGTTATAGGGATGCTAGATCTTTCTTTTTAATAACCTGCTGGCTTCTCCCTCAGGCATAATGTCACTACATGCCTGAGGAAGGAGCAGGGTTGACACAGAATCTGAATTTAAAACTTAGAAATAATTCTAGTAAAAGTCAAACAGTGTTTTTTTAAGTTATTTTTTTGGGGCCTTCTTGCCTTTATTTTGAAGGACAGCCGAAGAGAGACAGGAAACATTGGAAGGAGAGATTAGGGGGAGATGATATTGTTGGTAGAGTTGGTCATTTCTCACCTGGAAGGTCGAGGGTTCGATCCCCCGCCTCCTTGGGCAAGACACTTAACCCCAAGTTGCTCCTGCTGATTTGTCAGTGGTGTATGAATGAATATGAATGGGATTAGTTACTCCTGATGGACTCTTTGCACAGCAACCTTTGAGCGCTTTGAGTAGTAAGAAGACCAGAAATGCGCCATACAAGCTCCAAGTCCATTTACCATTTACAGCCTCTGTGCACGGTGCACACAGCAGAACCGCTTTGCTGTCCTGTGCTCCCTCTTTTTGAGTATTTATGACAAGAGGTGTAGGTGTGCATCATCAGATAAATCCAATAAATCACAAGTCATAGAGCCGTATCAGTATGACAATATCAACAACATAACATAAGATAAAAACAACCCTTCAAAAAATAATCACTGCCATTGTCTTCATTTGTCACCATCGTTCACAGTAACATATTTCAGGACACATTCTTAATCAAACACATTTTTCTTTTTGCTCATTAAACATCTGTTCAGTTCCAGTTCACTCTAATTAAAGAGCATTTATATGCACACAGGGAGCCTAATTAGATTCAAAGAGCTGCTCCTGATCATCATAATCGTCGTTTGTTGCTGCAGCTTTGATTCAAATGTTGCTGTTATATTCACAGTTATCCATAATTGTGTCCAAAATCCGTCTCTGAATGAAACGACGACGTGACTGGTGTGACTAGTTTTTAATTAACTGAATAGATTTGATCCATTCTTACATATTTAAATGTGAAAACATGAATTATCTCTAATGAGAATTTAAAAAAAGCTGAAGCTAATCAACACAATGCACAGAGGCCTCTAACTGAGAGCGACCTTTATTTGTCAAAACGTCCTTCAAACACCCGGATACTAAACGAGCAGCGTCGATTCTAGAGCCTGTCGGGCCCTAAGAAAAATGTACACATTTAAGTTTTCACAGGAAGATTTGAAAGCTTAGCAGTGCGACATCATTGAGTACTGTCAGATGGGACCCCCCAAAGGAGGCTTTCAAATGTCATTGTAAAATTCTGAGTCTCTGCAACATGTGGTTTAAAGTTTGTCAGTCTTCGGTTTGGCCCCCTACTGATCAGGGGCCCCAAGCAGTGACCTGCCTAGCCTGTTGTTGTCAAGCAGCAACTCTAAACGGGGCCCGGCCTTAAATTGGGAAGGGCATTTATTTAAAGTTTTACTGAAACCACCGGGTTGGAGATTCATATTCTTGTTGTTTTTGCACGAGGGGAAGATTTTACTTTTTAACCCCTCAGGTACAAAATAACTACTCAGTTCTTGGTTTCTTTAAGACACCTTTAAAATAATAGTTTTTTATTTCACTTAAAAAGATTTATACACCAGAACGTTTACTTTTACTCAAGTCAATAAAAGTAACTGTCCTTTTATTTGAGTACAATATTCTTGTCTCTTTCCAACCCTGCAAAGTAATTACAGTGTGGTGGTTTTTTCTTTTTAACCTGATGTTTTGATAATAATACCACTAGGTGGCAGCATACCTCTTTTTTTTACGGCGAGGTAAACATTACTGAGCAGCAAACACCAATGGGACACTGATTGTAAGTGAAGCTCTGTCAAGCTAGTGTGAGCTACCCGCAACATCCAGACATTTGAACTTCACAATAAAATCGTGAATTGGACCGATTACTTCCTCAGATTTAAAAAATATATGTGGTTTAAACTGGTGAAATGTTTAATCAACATAAATGTAATATTCTAACGTTTTTTGTTGTGCTAATACCTTATAAGCATTGTTTTTCGGATGTCTCGGTTAATGAGAGCTTCAGATGTTAGTCTGATTACATGCACACTGTTAACCAGAAATAAGAACATGGGTTATTACCATAATGTGCCCACCAACTCCTTCACTTGTAGCACCTCTACTTTTTATCAACAGGCAACTGCTTGGGGGCCCTCAGGCCAGTAGGGAGGCCCCCAAGGGCTGATAAACTTTGAACCACAGCAGTAGCTGTGAAGGCGGAACAGAGGGAGATCATTTCATCCCCATTACGCCTCCGCAACATGGGGAGGGGGCAACATCATATTTAAGGTGAAACGTCACAGGGACCTTAATATCCTGGAGAAAGTGGTAGCTAATCAGCTGTGTGACTTTCTCCATGACAACAGTTTATTTGAGGAGTTTCCGTCAGGATTTAGAGTCCACCATAGCACTGAGACTGCACTAGTTAAAGTTACAAACGATCTACTTCTAGCTTCAGACAGGGGACTTCTCTCTGTGCTCGTCTTGTTAGATCTTAGTGCTGCTTTTGACACCATTGACCATCAGATCCTGTTTGTACATGTTCATGATAAGTCCTCTATGCAAGTTTGCCATGGAGTGCCACAAGGTTCAGTGCTTGGACCAATTCTCTTTACATTATATATGCTTCCTCTGGGAAATATTATGAGGAAACACTCCATACAGTTTCATTGTATGCAGATGATACTCAGCTTTATGTATCAATGAAGCCCGATGGCACCAGTCAGTTATGTCAGCTAGAAACGTGCCTTAAGGACGTTAGGACCTGGATGACCAGAAATGTTTTGCTACTTAACTCAGACAAGACTGAAGTTATTGTGCTAGGCCCTAAAAACCTCAGAGAGACTTTTTCTAGTGATGTGACTGTCCTTAATGACATCAGCCTGGCATCTAGCACCACTATAAGGAATCTAGGAGTTCTTTTTGATCAAGATATGTCCTTTAATTCTCACATCAGGCAAATTTCAAGAACAGCCTATTTTCACCTTCGTAATATATCCAAGATCAGGAATATCCTGTTGCAAAATGATGCAGAAAAACTAGTTCATGCATTTGTTACCTCCAGATTGGATTATTGTAATTCTCCTTCGTCAGGGTGCTCTGGTAAGTCTCTAAAGACTCTTCAACTAGTCCAGAACGCTGCAGCTCGTGTACTGACTAAAACTAGGAAAAGGGACCACATTACTCCTGTGTTGGCTTCTCTGCACTGGCTCCCTATACAATCTAGAATAGAATTCAAGATCCTTCTTCTCATTTACAAAGCTCTAAATGGCCAGGCACCATCTTATCTTAAGGAGCTACTAGTGCTGTACTGCCCCTCGAGAACATTACGGTCCCAGAATGTAGGCCTACTAGTGGTACCTACAGTCTCTAAGTGTACTATGGGGGGTAAAGCCTTCAGTTATCAGGCTCCTCTCCTCTGGAACCGCCTTCCAGCCGGGGTCCAGGAAGCAGAAGTCTGTATTTTTAAGAATAGACTTAAAACTTTCCTTTTTGATAAATCTTATAGTTAGGGCTGGTGCTGGTGTAGACCAGCTTTTAGTCATGCTGCTATAGGCTTAGACTACCAGGGGAACTGGCACCTTGAGCTCCTCTCTCTCTCTCTTTCTCTCTCTCTCTCTCTCTCTCTCTCTCTTTCTCTCTCTCTCTCTTTGCATATACAGTACATCATATTACTGCATGTATCTATCTAGAAATCTCAGTCACTAACCACCTACTTTCCTGGGAGCTCTTGAGCTCTCTTAGGCTCCTCAAGATCGTTGGTTGACGGCCTGCCAGAACAAAGTCCGTCTAGCCTTAAATTTAGAGCAGAGACACTTGAATAACATTACTTCCGTTATGGTGGTTGTTTTTTTAATTTTTAAAGTTGTTCATATTTTTATTTTGAAATTATATGTTTCATAATATTAATATTTTGAAAATGATACTAATGTAGAGACAAGAACACATATTTATATGTTCATCTCATTGTACAGTTTATTTAATACAGTGTATAGCTTCTGTACAGTTTATTTTAAATCA